>NW_006799156.1:96034-170101 GCF_000442215.2 Lipotes vexillifer | reverse complement strand
CTGCTGAACATTAGTGGAAGACTTCAGACACTGAAAAGGACAAGAAAAATCCCCTCGCAACTGGGTAAGATGAAAGAAAGAAAAAAGAGGACTCATAAAAGGGACCAGCAATGCTGGCAGGAATCTGAAGGTGAGAGCTTCCCCCACTCAGAAAAACCCCCTCACGGTGCGGATATCAGTTGAGACAGAAAGTGACCTTTGGGGCATCAAAGGGGAACACAGCGGATGGTCTGTGGAAGGCAGGACAAAGTAAGAACTGTGCACATGGTCTGTGCCGCAGTCCTGCGTATCCCAGCCTGAGTCGTGTGTCTCCTGTTGCAGAGGGGGACTGGGTCTGGAAAGTGGGTTTTGGAGCGTGGACCCAGGGAGGGGACAGCTGTTAGCTATGAAAAGACAGCCTGAAGGGACAGGAGTAAGGAGCTCCACAGCAGGGAAAGTTTGTGGAAGAAGCCCAGGACACCATATAGGCAAGACACCACTGTTGAATGGTGCACAAGGGGCAGGGCTGCCACTGCCCCCACACGCCAGCCACTGCCTCTGCAAGCACTGGGAGGGACTCCCACCACAGCAAGCATGCCCCAGTCTGTTGCAACTGCCTGCTGGTCTCTGCCGCCACAGGCACTTTGTGCACACCCCAGCTGTGACCACTGTACCCCTCCGTGGCCTGAGTGAGTAAGTGTGCCCCAATCAGCCTCTGCTTTTTCTGCCTCTCTCTCGGGCAGGGAACAGATGCCTGAGGGTGGCACACATGCAGAGGTGGGGCCAAAATCAAAGCTGAGCCCCAGGGGCAGTGTGACTAAGGAAGAGGATGGAAATCTCTCCATGCAGTTGCACAAGCCATGGATTAAATCCCTGCAATTGGCTTAGTAAATCCTGTATCAGTAGAATATCTGAAGAGACAATGAGTGTTCCCACAACTGAGACTGGTCTAGCTTTATCAGCTGTGGATTTTGGGGGCAAGTACACGTGGGAGTTGAGCCAGGTTGGAGTCTGAGTTGGCCCCACAGTGCTCACAGCAGGTCCAGAGACCTACCTAGAGGTATCCATCTCGACACTAAGACCCAGCTCCACCCAATTGCCTGCAGCCTCCAGTGCTGGACACCTCATGCCAAACAACCAGCAAGACAGCCTCACACATCAGCAGACAGGCTGCCTAAAGTCATACTAAGCTCATACTAAGCCCAAAACACACCACCTGACACAGCCCTGAAAACCAGAGGGAAAAGACTCAGCTCCACCCACCACAGCTCAGGCACCAGTCCCTCCCACCAGGAAGCCTACATAAGCCCCTGGACCAATCTCACCCATCAGGAGGCAGACAACAGAAGCAAGTGGCACTATGACCCTGCAGCCTGCAGAAAGGAGACCATAAGCACAGTAAGTTAGACAAAATGAGACAACAGAGAATTATGTGTCAGACGAAGGAGCAAGGTAAAAACCCTCAAGACCAAATGAAGTAAGAGGAAATAGTCAATCAACCTGAAAAAGAATTCAGAGTAATGATAGTAAAGATGATCCATGATCTCAGAAATAGAATGGAGGCATGGATTGTGAAGATTTCTTGTTTTAAACAAGAAATGTTTAACAAAAAAGGACCTTAAAGAAAAAACAATCACTGGTGAACAACACAACAACTGAAGTGAAAAATACACTAGAAGGAATCAATAGCAGAATAACTGAGGCAGAAGAAGAGATAAGTGAGCTGGATGATAGAATGGTGGAAATAACTGTTATGGAGCAGAGTAAAGAAAAAAGAATGAAAAGAAATAAGGACTGTCTCAGAGACCTCTGAGACAACATTTAACATGCCAACATACAAATTATAGGAGTCCCAGAAGAAGAGAAAGAGAAACGATTTAGGAAACTAGTTTAAGAGATTGTAGTAAAAACTTCCCGAATATGGGAAAGGAAATAGTCATCCAAGTCCAGGAAGCACAGAAAGTCCCATACAGGATAAACCAAAGGAGAAGCATGCTGAGATACATATTAACCACACTAACAAAAATTAAATACAAAGAAAAAATATTAAAAGCAGCAAGGGAAAAGCAGCAAATAACATACAAGGGAATCCCCATAAGTTCATCATCTGATTTTTCAGCAGAAACTCTGCAGGCCAGAAGGGAGTGGCAGGATATATTTAAAGTGATGAAAGGAAAAAACCTACAACCAAGATTACTACTCTACCCAGCAAGGATCTCATTCAGATTTGACAGAGAAACCAAAAGCTTTACAGACAAGCAAAAGCTAAGAGAATTCAGCACCACCAAACCAGCTTTACAACAAATGTTAAAGGAAATTCTCTAGGCAGGAAACACAAGAGAAGAAAAAGACCCACAAAAACAAACACAAAAGAATTAAGAAAATGGTAATAGGAACATACATATTGATAATTACCTTAAATATAAATGGATTAATGCTCCAACCAAAAGACACAGACTGCCTGAATGGATATAAAAACAAGACCCATATATATGCTGTCTATAAGAGACCCACTTCAGACCTAGGGACACATAAAGATTGAAAGCAAGGGATTGGAAAAAGATTTTCCATACAAATGGGAATCAAAAGAAAGCTGAAGTAGCAATACTCATATCAGACAAAATAGATATTAAAATAAAGAATATAACAAGAGACAAGGAAGAACACTACATAATGATCAAGGGATCAATCCAAGAAGATATAACAATTGTAAATATTTATGTCCCCAACATAGGAGCACCTCAATAGATAGTGCAAATGCTAACAGCCATAAAAGGGGAAATCGACAGTAGCATAATAATAGTGGGGAACTTTAACACTCTACTTACACCCATGGATAGGTCATCCAGACAGAAAATTAATAAGCATTAAATGACACATTAAACCACAAAGACTTAACTTATATTTATAGGACATTCCATCTGAAAGCAGCAGAATACACTTTCTTGTCAAGTTCACATGGAATATTGTCCAGGATAGATCACATCTTTGGTCACAAATCAAGGCTTGGTAAATTTAAGAAAATTGAAATCGTATCAAGCATCTTTTCTGACCACAACACTATGAGATTTGAAATCAATTACAGAAAATAAACTATAAAAAAAACATAAAAACACATGGAGGCTAAAAATATGCTACTAAGTAACCAAGAGATCACTGAAGAAATCAAAGAGGAAGTTAAAAAATACCTAGAAACAAATGACAATGAAAACACAACGACCGAAAACCTATGGGATGCAGCAAAAGCAGTTCTAAGAGGGAAGTTTATAGCAATACAATCCTACCTCAAGAAACAAGAAGAATCCAAAATAAACAACCTAACCTTACACCTAAAGCAACTAGAAAAAGAAGAACAACAACAAAAATACCCAAAGTTAGTAAAAGGAAAGAAATTATAAAGATAGAGCAGAAATAAATGAAATAGAAATGAAGAAAACAATAGCAAAGATCAATGAAATTAAAAGCTGGTTCTTTTAGAAGATAAACAAAATTGATAAACACTCAGCCAGACTCATCAAGAAAAAAAGGAGAGGGTTCAAATCAATAAAATTAGAAATGAAAAAGAAGTTACAACTGACACCTCAGAAATACAAAGGATCATAAGTGATTACTATATGCAACTATATGCCAATAAAATGGACAACCTGGAAGAAATGGACAAATTCTTAGAAAAGTACAACCTTCCAAGGCTGAACAAAGAAGAAATCAAAAATATGAACACACCAATCACAGGTAATGAAATTGAAACTGTAATTAAAAATCTTCCAAGAAACAAAAGTTCAGGACCAGTGGGCTTCACAGGTGAATCTGTCAAACATTTAGAGAAGAGCTAACAACTATCTTTCTCAAACTCTTCCAAAAATTGCAGAGGGAGGAACACTTCCAAGCTCATTCTAAGAGGCCATCATCAACCTGATACCAAAACCAGACAAAGATATCACAAGAAAAGAAAATTACAGGCCAAAATCACTGATGAACATATACACAAAACTTCTCAACAAAATACTAGCAAACCGAATCCTACAGCACATTAAAAGGATCATACACCATGATCAAGTGGGATTTATCACAGGGATGCAAGGATTTTTTAAGATATGCAGATCAATCAATGTGATACACCATATTAACAAATTGAAGAATAAAAAACATATGATCATATCAGTAGATGCAGAAAAACCTTTTGACAAAATTCAGCACCCATTTATGATAAAAATTCTCTAGAAAGTGGGCATAGAGGGAAACTACCTCAACATAATAAAGGTCATATAGCATAGCAAGCATCATTATCAATAGTGAAAAACTAAAGCCTTTCCTACTAGATCAGGGACAAAACAAGGGTGTCCACTCTCACTACTGTTACTCAACATAGTTTTGGAAGTCCTAGCCATGGCTGTCAGAGAAGAAAAAGAAATTAAAGGAATCCAAATTGAAAAAGAAGATGTAAAACTGTCACTGTTTGCAGATGACATGATACTATACATAAAACATCCTAAAGAGGCCACCAGAAAACTACTAGAGCTAATCAATGAATTTAGTAAAGTTGAAGGATACAAAATAAATAACACAGAAATCTCTTGCATTCCTATACACTAACAACGAAAGATCAGAAAGAGAAATTAAGGAAATAATCACATTTACCACTGCAACAAAAAGAATAAAATACCTAGGAATAAACCTGTAGTCAGAAAACTATAAGATACCAATGAAAGAAATCAAAGACTACACAAACAGATGGAGAGATAGTCCATGTTCTTAGATTGGAAGAATCAGTTTTGTCAAAATGACTATACTACCCAAAGCAATCTACAGATTCAATGCAATCCCTAACAAATTACCAATGTCATTTTTCACAGAATTAGAAGAAAACTTTTACAATTTGTATGGAAACACAAAAGACTCCAAATAGCCAAAGCAATCTTGAGAAAGAAAAATGTAACTGGAGGAATCAGGCTCCCTGACTTCAGACCATACTACAAAGCTACACTAATCAAGACAGTATGGTACTGGCACAAAAACAGACATATAAATCAATGGAACAAGATAGAAAGCCCAGAGATAAACCCATGCACCTATGGTCACCTAATCTATGACAAAGGAGAAAAGAATATACAATGGAGAAAAGACAGTCTCTTTAATAAGTGGTGCTGGGAAAACTGGACAGCTACATGTAAAAGAATGAAATCAGAACACTCCCTAACATCATATACAAAAATAAACTCAAAATGGATTAAAGACCTAAATGCAAGAGCAGACACTTTTATAAAACTCTTAGAGGAAAACATAGGCAGAACACTCCTTGACATAAATCGCAGCAATATCTTTTTGCATCAGTCTCCCATAGTAATGGAAATAGAAACAAAAATGAACAAATGGGACCTCGTCAAACTAAAAAGCTTTTGCATGACAAAGGAGATCATAAACAAAACGAAAAACCACCTACGGAATGGGAGAAAATATTTGCAAACAAAGCAACTGACAAAGGATTAATCTCCAAAATATACAAACAGCTCATACAGCTTATTTCAAAAAAACAAACAACCCAATAAACAATGGGAAGAAGCCATAAACAGACATTTCTCCAAAGAAGACATACAGATGGCCAACAGCAACATGAAAAGATATTCAATATCGCTAATTATTAGAAAAATGCAAATCAAAGCTACAGTGAGATATCACCTCACACCAGTCAGAATGGCCATCACTAAAAAGTCTACAAATAACAAATGCTGGAGAGAGTGTGCCGAAAAAGGAACCCTCCTATACTGTTTCTTTGTAGAGCTCAGTTGGTTCAAATAATCTGATTAAAACTATGAAGTCCATGAGGCTTATTATGGTAATTACTCCCTCCTGTTTTTGTCCATTAAGCACAGCCAAATGGCCTCCATCATTCAGAGATGCCATTATTACTATTGAAATCGGTGAGCCCAATTCTATGATATCATTGCCAATTGTCACCTCCAAATTACAGAGGATACTCACTACAAATCTTTACATGGATGATAGCATTCCTCACAAAAACAAAAACATATTTCTTAATGTTTGAGACACATCAATTACAACATGGCCATCTCACTAAGCTTTCAGACTCCTTCCTATATAGTATGCAAAGAAGTCTACCATCTCAGATTCATTGACTGTAGGTAGCTGATTACTCCAGGCTTCAATATGCAAAATAATTAAACTCTTAAGTACAATTTTGACTGCTTGGGCAAACATATTAAATGACGAATACTGGATTAAAACCTCTGTTTTGATAAATTTGGTCCTGTTAGATTTAATACCCTTAGAGATGGTAAGATCTTTCTATTTTATTTGGTGCATAGGCTGTCTCCTCCTGTAGAGACTGCATTTCTTAGCCTGGAGTTTGGGTCCAGAGGCACTGATGGATAGTGGGGAAGTATTTTAGGAAAATAAGCATCCCCTTGGAAGCAATTATCCCAGATCAACTCATTAATGAATTTTTACAAAAGGGAATGCTAGTTTCCTTAGACAGTGGAAGAAGAGTTTCTTCTGCTGAAAGTGGATTTCAAAAATATTTTAGGAAGAAATGCCCAATTTTGTTTGTATCTACCAAAATGCCCCCAACCCAAGTCTTCAAATCCTACTTATCCCCAACCAGTGTCCTATTCCAAGCCTAAGAGACTTGGAGTTGGAAGTTGCTTATTTATATGGCCTTGCAACTTTTAACCTACACAGTCTGATTTGGAGTCAAGTCTTTGGCATGCCTTTCTTGCAGCTATGAAATATGAGCTTGTTTTAAGACTATCATGGACACTTTCTGCTTTCCCACCTGTATTTACAATTAAGAATTAAAGGCCTTTTAAATTATTATTATTATTTTTTGCAAGTTCCCCAGCACAGAGATAGGCATTCTACCTCACAGTTTTGTAATCTTTATAATTTTCATGTCGATCACCCTTGATTGAATCAACACTTGATCACACAAACCTTTGCCTTCCATTAATACTCCAACTCAACATACTCACCTGGAGGCAGTTTTAAAGGATTGCAGCCTATGCCTTTCCACAGGGCCCTGTACTTACTAGGACTCAGCACTTGTTTTAATGCTCTGTCATTATTTCTTGAAATTTTCAATAAGTTTTAAATAGGGAGTCTGGCATTTTCATTTTGCATTGATGGCTGCAAATTATGTGACCAGTGAGCCAGGAACAGTGATAACTTAGGTAAGTCTGGTGTCAGTGAATAACAGATTATCACTGTTCCACTTTCCCAAACAAGTATATCATCCATGTGTTCAACTAAGAGATGATCAGTCTGGTTCCAAAATTCCATCTGAGCTTGTGCTTCTTGGTGTATTTTCAATCATCTACTCTGTCTCTCAGGATTTTGTCCACTCAGATGGTTCAGTTGAAAGGATTTCAATGAAGAGATTATTTACAGAAGTGTGAGCAAACTTTAGGAAAGCAACAAAGGAGACTGAGTTTTCTAGAGACTGGCAGTAGTGAAAGAAGTATTCCATCAATAAATTATAGTCATGGAAGGACACAGACACTATAGGAAACACAGTTGAAACAAGCCTGGATTGGAGGAGAAATAACTTGACCTCTCCCTCATTAATGAAACCCAACTCAAAGCCTTCCTGCAAAAGAATCCAGATGATGTCAATATAGCAGTCAGACAATCCAGGCAGAGGATTGAAAATGAAATCTAGTGGGCAAGAGTAATAGAAAAAACACACAAAATAAAACTTTAAATTAATGCTTTCTGAAATTCCTGTCTGATCTAAAAATTTGGAATGCTACAGCAGGGAAGGGCTACAAGAAGTATAATGAAGAGAAAAATATATTAGTTAATTGCTATCCAAACAGTGGTTTCATCCAGTATTTGACATTTAATATGCTGGCCCAAGCACTGGAGAGTTTAATATTTAAAAGTTTGATTTTTAACATATTGAAGCACAGAATAAACAATGTCATACAATGAATGAAGCTAAGATGTTGTGGGTAAAAGGAGTACTTCATTCAATTTATGTATAACACCTTTTAAATTTTTGGGGCTGTCACATACTTTCAGTGGTCATCAAAGGATCATTTGTGTGTATATATATATATATATATGTATATATATATATTTTTTTTTAAACCTCATGTCAAAAATGTTTATCCTTTTGTTGTATTCTTATCATTAAAATATTGGTTTAATTATTTTTGTGTTTTTAATTGTATTTCTATATTCTTTTCAAGCATATCAGTAATATAATTGTTGAATAATCTTAGAATTTATATTCCCTGAACATCTTTATTGTAAATTTTCTGCTAAAAAGTTCTAGCACTAACACAAAAGTAATGTAATGAATGCTTTTTTTGTGATGAAAAAGAGCTGGAAAAGTCAATTCAAACCTTAACACAAATTTTGTTGGGACAAGTGATTGAGATAACCTTCTCTTTGGGCTTCCAGAATTAATCTATTGTTTATTTCTTAGAAATGTGTTCATAAAAAGAAGTAAAAAGAATAGTCACTAAGTTTTTATTTATTTTTTCTTATTTTTTTACAGTGTGGTTAGTACCATTAATGGATTATATTCATAGAATTGACTTTTTGGTCATTTAATCAAATGTATATAATCTAAAGAAAACTGCTGTTCAAGTCTTAGGCAGTTGTGGAGGAGGGGAACAAAGTGTCCAGCTTTCTAAAGAGTTGAACATATATCTAAACTCATAACACTGCTAGATCTTATGCATTAACAAACTAGCCCGAAATGCCCTCAAACACAGACTAGATTCTCTACAATGTAAAGTGGCAGTTACTGTTAATAAATTGAGTAATAAATTTATACCAGGAAATATTACAAATAAATATAGACAGTTCTCTACTATTTAAATTCATTAAACTGAAAGCATATAAGATAGAAGAAAAAAGAACTGGAAATTAATTAGTGTGAAGTAAAACCAACCTCATTTTGAAATTACCTTAAAAATGAATTATTTAGGAGGAGCCAGGGAACATACACATTTATAGATCTTCATTATGTCCTGATTTTAAAAGGGGCCCCCTAGAATTTCCTGGGCTCTTTTCCTCCTAATGCTCAAGTAAGTAGCAAATGAGGAACTTATAAAAGATCATTAATTCTGTTGGGCAATGAGGTCATCCCAAAGCATAGAAATGCTTTCAGTGAAAGCATGGTACCTAGTGCCCATCTGTCTACTCCATATACTCACTAAAGAAATATGTCAGAAAGCATTGATGACAACCAAAAATTACTATCCCAATTCTTTCAGAAAGGAAGAGAAAGTTAAAAAAAGAGTAACTACTATAGAAGCAAGCAGGGCAGAGGTAAACAAGAAGAACTGACAAACCAGAAATAAAAGAGATGACGGTTCTAAGGATAAGATCTGTCTTGTGCCACTGTACTCTGGATTACATATTTCTGGAACAGTAATATATGGTCCTTGCTGTTGTGAGCTAGAGTTTGTCCAAATACCGTTGATCAGTTAATATTCTGGTAAATATCTCATAAGTCATGGGTGAGTATTTTTCTTCATTTCTTCATTATTTCATTTGATAAGCAAAAACTGAGGGTTTGTTCTTTGCTAAGCATTACCCTAGGTATAGGAATAAAATAATGAATAAGTACCCAGAGTCTCTGACCTCAGATAACTTAGGTTAAGTAAAAACAAAAAAAAAGGATATAGTTTTATTTAGCAAATATAATGAATTAAAATCAAGTCCTAAATGATTATAAATTATGTTAGCTATAATAAGGAATGGTTCAAATTCAGCAATAACCTGAAGAAGTTGATGTATATATTTTTCCTGCTGTAAGAATCAAGGCAGTAGTCCTGGCTTCTTTCTTTTCTAAAAATTGATGAGTTCCCTCTTGAGCTGATTTATACCACTTTGCTTTTATTACTGACTTTGGCAGTTTTTTACTTATTTCAACTACTCTTCTGTGTAATGAAAACTTTTTTTGAATTGCCTATAGGCTATGCTTGTACTTAATTCCAATGCATGAACTTGTGTTTTTAAGTGAGTAATTCCTTCTAGCAGCAGATATTTTTGTTTCTCTCTTCTTCAGATTTTGGCCTTTTTTTTTTTTTTTGATTTTGTTTTTCTGCAAAATCTCACACCTTGACCATTTTTTCTAAGACGTAAGCTTTCAAAGAGTGAAGCTTAAGTATGCAATTAAGAGCAATGAAGCACAAAATTGGTCATGCAAGCAATATCATCATTTTCCTTGTGCATCTGAAAATAAGGGATTTATGCTGTCCAGTCATGAGTTAACCAGTAAGATGAGGGTACAAAGTTATGTGCAACCTATCATTACACTTTAACAGATTCAGCAGAGAGTTTGGTGCTCACAATTTTAAACTGATAAACAGCTAGTTTCTGATATACCTTTCTCCTTACTATGTATGTTCTTATTTGTTCTGTACGATGTGCTTTGGCCCTTTGTCCATCTATATTCTATGTGTCACAGAGCTTTTTCAAGGGAGATTAATAACATTTGAGAGCAGACTTTTAGTTTTTCCAAGGGCTACAGAGGAAATAAGTGGGCAAGGAGCCAGTAAATTATCTTCAATTCCTAGTCTCCTACAATCTGTTTAAGGTCCACCAGATTCAATAGCTGAACTGGAGTAGAGCCCAGGCTAGACTCTGGTTCACTAGACCATTATATTTTTCATGTTAAACAGCTGCATCCTCAATTGCTCTTCATTTAAATAGACAATGGATATATTCTCATCTTCTATACCCAAACTTTTCAGTGTACTTTTTGTTATTAGAAGCTTATTGCCACAATTACAGAATATTAGTACCCACCTTTTGCCCTCTCTGCTTTCAAAACTTCAGTCTGGCTCACAGCCAGTTCTATTCCTGAAGCCTCCATGGTTTCTTTTCATGGATCCCACATTTTCCTTTTTCAGTCTTATAACAACCATGGAATTATTTTCAGCATTTTTTCTCAGCCACAAAGAGACAATTATACTATCTTCCAGTCATTAGAGAAGAGATGCTACAGAGTAAAAGGAGCACTGGCTAAAAGGACTTTAAAAATTCATAGAACTTTTTTTTGGCCTGCATTACTAAATTTCTATCACTTTAAATGTTTTATCCTTCCCCCTATTTCTTTAAATATAATTAAGAGAATAATCATAACCTGTCCACTTATGAAAAAGAATTGGTAGAATTTATTCTATTTGAATAAATACCAAATGACAGGTATATAAAGTCTTGTGCACATTGTAAATCAATAAGTGGTTATTATTATTCATTTTTATGAAGGTAATGCATATTGTTAGTCAGTTTGAATTGATTTGTATAATATTGATAATATTCCTTTTCCCTCCCTTTGTTTGCATTGTTTCCACACTGTTATCACTGATCCTTCCTCTACCCCTCCAGCCCAGCAGATGTTTCAAAGTCTATTTCAAATTCCACCTCTTCCATAAAGCTTTCCCAAGAATTCCAATCTTGACCTTTCCAAATGCTGACTATCAATAAAACTTAATACACACACTTACTAATACTTATTATTTCAGAATACAGCTTTGAAAAAAGTTTTGTTTTAACTGAAAAATTGTAAAGTTGAGAGAGCAGCACTAGGGCTTGAGATACAAACCCTTCCCAGATAGGCAGAAAAACCCTGGACAGTCTTGGGTAATGCCAGTTATTCCACTTAAATTATCATCAGCTCAGCTCTTATTTCATTAACATCCTGACTTGGATTGCAAAATATATGTTCATAGTATTAATGAGTTAATTTCATATAGTAGTTACAGCATCAGTGGGGAATATCTCACATTAGTCACTGCATGTTTGCTAGAAACTAGACCCGGACGCTGTA
This sequence comes from Lipotes vexillifer, assembly GCF_000442215.2. Lineage (NCBI taxonomy): Eukaryota > Metazoa > Chordata > Mammalia > Artiodactyla > Lipotidae > Lipotes > Lipotes vexillifer. The sequence goes on along the minus strand of NW_006799156.1, from coordinate 158,319 downwards.
GTGATGGTACAAGGACCAGTTGGTCAAGGAGCTCAAGCATCTAGGTTGATTAAAGCAGCTCAAGTCATACTATCAGGCTGTAAGAACATGCACAAAGAAGGGGAAAGATGTATTTGCCTTTTGCCTTCAAATATTCCTATATAAAAGGAATATAAAAGTCTCTGTTAGAGTGCAAGAAGGGATGGCTGGATAGTTGGAGCAATTTTTGTAAGCATACTCAGTAGGATTAGAGTCTAAATCTCTCCTTCATTGCACAAAATCTCTTGCATCCTCCTGTGCACCTCACTTCATGGCTAGGAAAGTTCCAGGAAACAAAGTTATATAATCAAGTTTCAGGTGCATTTTAGGCAGTAGCTGCAAGATCTCTTGGTAATTCTGTTTACAACCTTTGTGAAGCAGCACTTTTTGTTATCTGTCTTGATAAATCTTATTTAAAATGACTTTTAACTGAGTGATTACACATATCGGGTAGTTTAATATTTCTCTTTTTTCTTGAGTTCTGAAAACCTCAATATCATAGTTTCTCTGATTTTGAATGTATTCCATGAATTATGACATTGCATTCTGTCCCAAATACATGCCAGTTATTCACTTCCAATTACTGAATCTCTGCTTTGGACAGTGATCATAGAGAACACGAAGTTTCAGAGGTATTGGGAAGACGTTCGATGATGCAGGTGATTGTATTTACTTTGGGGGGTCCTACCTGATCTCTTCCAGCTTTGCTTAGGTATCCTTCTCTATCAGTTAAGATATCAGTAAGAAAGAGAAAATACAATTATAATTGGCATTAAAAGAAAAGCTGATAAAAAAAAATCTTGTGTAAGATAGAACCAGCTTATCAAGAGCCAGGATCTTTCAACTTTCTTTTCTTTCTTTTCCTCAGCATTCTGACTTTCAAACTTGGGCTGATGCCCTAATGATTGCAACACTGCTACAGTTCCAGTTATCATGTCCTCACATAACTTGGCAGAGGGTAAAAGAGACAGCCCCCACCCCTGCCCCAATATCTTTTTATCAGGAAAAATCCTTCCCAAGGTCTTCAAAAGCAAACTTCATATTTGTCTTATTCATTACAGTTATATCACGTGACCATGCTAAGCCAGTCACTTGAAAAAGGAAAAGCATAGTTATTACAGGCTTTGCCTAATTAACATTCCTTCCAGGAGCTGGGGAGGGGACCACTTTCCCTGAGTGCATGGGCCATCAATTCCTGAACAGAAGCCACCTTCTTATAGCAAGAAATAAGGAGCGAATGGCTTTTGGAAGCAGGATATCTACAGCATCTGCCACACCTTCCAGTGTGTATCTGTAACATTTACCATGGGACTTGTCTGTTTTACATATGTGACTGTGTATCTCATAAAAGTCGGAATTGGCTTATCTATCTGCTAAATCTCATAACAATAAGTGATCTCGTTAAATGAGCAAACTAATACTGGATATTACCTTGTAGTATAGATGGTCAGTATGTTCTCAGGGTATACCAAGCTGTAGTATCTGTGCTGCTCTGTGTGCTATAGGAAATCTGCAAGTTCTTTTATAAACAGGCCTCATAAATCATTGAAGAGGATGGCAAATCCTAATCTTTCTCTCTATTTTCTTAACATTTTATTAAATTTCACCATAGTATTTCTGCATTGCATGTGTCACTTTTAGTAATATATATAGGACACTTTTAAATAAAACATATATGCATGCCTATATACTGGAGAAAGGTGTTCTATTCTTTCTATTGTTACTAAGCTGGGAAAAGACTATGTTTCTTCTTTCTTATCATATATTTAGTAGAAGAAATGATATCTACTTACAGCTTACAAAAGAACATCTAGTGCAGAACAAAGTACTAATTAATTTCCATTTATGTGATGCTGTTATAACATCTCTGAAAGACAGCTTAAGGCATAATGTATGTGTATGTGTGTGTGTGTGTGTGTGTGTGTGTGTGTGTGTGTGTTTTCTATTTTGAAACAAATGAACACATCTTGGATGTTAACTTCCAAATTAATTTTTTAAAATAAAGCTCAGTCTATAAAAGGCATGCACTAAAATTAAGGAAAAGTGGTGGAATATATATAGGTCATATGCATATAAAATGACAGATGTAATATTCTAGAGGAAATCATGTTTTAGTTTACTTTGAGAAAGAAAACGGAACTTTTATTCTTAAAACTGTATAAAAATAGCATGGAATTAAAAAGTCGCATGTATTTCAGTACCCAAACAAGTTAATTAAATATCCTATTTAGACATATAGATATGGATTTTGCCTTTAGGAAGATACATCATTTACTCTAGAGTAGTGTTTCTCAATAGTGGCACTGTTGACATTTTGGGCTGGATAATAATCTCTTGCAGCATTCCTGGCTTCTATCCACTAGATGCTTGTAGCATCCTCCCAATTGTGACTGTGAAAAATGTCTCCAAACATTTCCAAATACCCCAAGGAGGGCAAATTCACCCCTGGTTGAGAACCACTACTGTATAGAACTTTACATTTTAAAATATAACAGGTTAAAAAATGTATAGGTTTGATAAGGCTGGTGGTTTTGAATTAAGTCATTGATACTGGAGCCATGTGCTATGAGAATTGAAGAAAGAAAATTGTGGTTTAAGATATCATCATCCTTATTCTCTATTCTGCAAGACCATTTATCAGGTCTTTTTTCCCCCACTATTGTAGTGAAGAAAGAAAGAAAAATCACTAATCCAACAAATACTCAGTGATCCAGTCTTTAACATTAATTACCTCACTAAATTTTTGAGTTAAAAAGAGTCCATTTCATCACAAAATTGATTTTCTAGAAGTAGAAAAAAACAACTGCAATACTAAAAGAGAAGAATGTATAAAGCAGGTGAGCAAATTGGAGGAGAAGTTAAGTAAATTTTCATAAATCATTCAGGAAAGTTTTTCCATAGGATACAAGATTGGAACTGTATTTTAAAAAGAACAGATTTCCAGAAGATGAAAGAAACTGTAAAATATACGGTGCCCACTTGTGAACTCCAAGTAATTCACAAGACTGGAGCAAGGAAATACCAAGAAGGAGTGATTGAAGTAAGGGCCAGAAAGGAAAACAAAACTGGACTGGAAGACATTCATATACCATGCCTTTTCCCTGTAGTTTTCAAACAGTTTGATGATGTAATTGGAACTGTAATTTAGAGATTCTACTATGGTCATGTATGAACATTTAAGTATAAAATGAGGAGGACTGAAGGCAAAGATAACCAGTAAATTATGAGAGAAATGATGAAGGCTCAAAATAAATCAGTAAAGATAAAGAACACAGAGTAAAACAGGTTGTATTAAAATGTTATAAATGAGATTTTTAGAGATATATCAAGAAGGAGGAAGATACAGAAAGTTCTGGAAAGACATACTCAATTTGTGGAAAACAGTTGTAATGCTTACTAGAGATGCCCAAATATGCAGTTACAAGTATGAAGATAGGTGCCCAGAGATTGTAGAATCACAAGGAAGAAGTTCACTTTTAGAACACTGAAGAAGCACCAACACTTAAATGGAGGGCATATCAACAGGAATATGAAGAGAAGAATGGGGTTTTTGCATTTAAAATCAGAAAGTTTTAAAAAATATTTAACAAATATTCAATATTTTATTTAAAGTTTGATTACATCAAATGAAATACACCTGTACACACCCACTATAGGAGAACTACATGATATGCACAGGCAAAGACGCAGGTATCATGCAATATTTTCATACCAGAATTCAAAATATTAAGTAGCAAGGAAATACAGTAGAGTTGAAGGTTGAGGTAACTTCATCTTCTATAAAAAGGGTTTTCTTTTTATCAGTTCTCTCATACTTCAAGAGTGGTGAAAGAACCAAGGAAGACTTTCCACAGAAAGCAGGGTAGGAGACAGATTCAATAAGGAAGTTGAAAAGAATTCCTTGAGATCCATGCTTCACATGCTATAGGTGCATAAAACAGTACGAGGGTGGAAGAGTGTCTTATGAATGTGTTACTTGAAGTCACTGGTGATCTCAGTACAAGTGATTACAGTGGAAAGGTGAGAGCTGAATCAAGATGCTTGAGGATCTAGAAGGAAGAGAAAGATTCAAGAGTACTTATAGAATGGAACTGTGGTAGCCAGAACAGTGGTCACCCAAAGATATCCACACTGTAATCCCCAGAATGCATAAATATAAGTTACATGTCAAGAGAGAATTGAGGTTTCAGACAGAATTAAGTTAGCTAATTAGTTGACCTTAAAAAATGTGAGTAGCCTGGATCATTCAGGTGTGCACAATGAGGGTCTTTAAAAGTGAGAGAGGGTGGAAGAAGAGGTCAGAATCAGAGGGAGATGTAACCACAGGAGCATGGTCAGAGAGATGTGATGTTGCTAGCTTCAAAGATGAAGGTAAGGTGTACATTTGGAGAGCAAGTATAACATTAAGAGTAAAATTAAACAAAAAAGAAATGCATTTTTTTTTTTTTTTTGCGGTACGCGGGCCTCTCACCGTTGTGGCCTCTCCTGTTGCGGAGCACAGGCTCCGGACGCGCAGGCTCAGCAGCCATGGCTCACAGGCCCAGCCGCTCCGCGGCATGTGGGATCTTCCCAGACTGGGGCACGAACCCATGTCCCCTGCATCGGCAGGCGGATTCTCAACCACTGTGCCACCAGGGAAGCCCAAGAAATGCATTTAAGTAAAAATTATATCGAGACTATCTTCAAGTTTTCATATATTTAGGCAGAATATTGTAGCCACAGGAATTGTAGGAAGATTGAGAAATTATTACTATATTTCCTACTTCAGATAGACTTATATTTAAATATTTTTACATATGAAAATATATTGTTTTTCAGTAGGTCCTCATTAGAAAAGAAACATAAGCCTCATAATGTCTGTCAAAATTTTAAGCTGCAAAGTTCCAAATGTCATTTAGTAATTGTAAACTGTGTATTTTGTCGTCTTAGTGAAATCTGGGATTGGAATCTTTGCTATGCAAAATATTACATTTGCATGAAAAAAGTAAATTTTATTAACATGCTTGGATTGTGTTTGAGATTATTATCATGATGACTTCAGGGGTCTGGCTAAAAATAATAACTCTGCTCTCCAAATTTCTATAGAAAGATAAAAATAGATACTGGAAAAAAACACAATTTTGTGATGCTTTATTTTTCTGAGGCACATGGACATTTAAATGACTCTTATAAAGACTGTAGAAGAGGGCTTCCCTGGTGGCGCAGTGGTTGAGAGTCCGCCTGCCGATGCAGGGTACACGGGTTTGTGCCCCGGTCTGGGAAGATCCCACGTGTCGCGGAGCGGCTGGGCCCGTGAGCCATGGCCGCTGAGCCTGCGCGTCCAGAGCCTGTGCTCCGCAACGAGGGAGGCCACAACAGTGAGAGGCCCACGTACTGAAAAAAAAAAAAAAATGTAGGAGAAAAGTAGTAACTAGAATAAGCAAAGAGAGAGAAGTCCAAAGAAAGAGAATTTCCAGCATAGTTTTGAAAGTACTCTCCCAATTTGTAGATCAGGAAAACTTATTCTTAAATTTTAGGGCCATTTTCTTAAGAAAGTTTCTCTGCTATTTTGAGCATTCTTGGATTCTCTTGACAAAAGGACTTTTAGAAATGATAGACATTACTTCTTTGTGGTATATTTCATTGCCTGTGAATTCATTAGCACTGTATTTTCTTAAGATGGAATTTATAAACACAAATAATTAATGACAGAAAAATACTGCTCAGCTTATTAAGGTTAAATTTAGAAAATAACCACTGAAAATATTTTGGAAGAGGTTTTAAATTTTGAATAATTTGTAAAGGAAGTTTGAGTTTTTAACAAACAAATGTAGGTTTAAATGATAGGTAAATCTTGAATCCAAGAAATTAGTTGGTATATGCCTCATTTGACTTTTGTGTTAGAATTTCTACATTTGCAAAAGTGTTTTATACAGATAGATATTAAATGTATTGGTAGTTATATATAAAGGGTATTATGCATGTGTATAGGTACACATACATTGTGTGTGTGTGTGTGTGTAAAACTGTTCTGGAGCCTATCTGGAATCATTTGACCTAAAGAGCCCTGTGAGTCATGAAGACCATAAACAAACAAAATGTTTGTTGAATGTTGAATGTTTTTACAAATATATACATGTATACATAATATATGTACATCCAGAATACTTGATATATGTGTATCATATCACTCTTAGTGGAGGTTTGAGTATTGGGAATATTTATCAAGGTTTAAGAAATCTTGGTAGTTTATAGGTAGCTACAAATTTAATGAAAATAAACTCCACTGTGTCTTGAATTCCTATGTGCCACAAGATTTACAAAACTGTGCACTATGTTGTTCACATATTGTTTGCTACTGTTAGTCTTTTTTTGTGAACAATATCGATTTGAAATATATGGGAAAATGTTCATTTTCTTTAGTATATATTTTAAATATACTTCCCAAAGCACTATACATTTATCCATCTGTAGTTGTTTTTTTATTTTTTTGTTTTTATTCAGTTTTGAACTTGTTGCTATCCCTGGTTTCAAAGCAGAGCAAGATTAACATACGCTAATCTAATTATAAATATTTTTGGCTTTTTTCAAATGTAATTTACTTTAAATGGCAAATGCTGCCCTTTTATATAGTGGCTACTTATTTGAATCATCTTTACTTGAGCTTGTGAAATAGGAAAAAAAGCACATTCTTCTTTAGATAGTAAATAAAGCAGACACCTGACATTGGGTAAAGTATATTGCAGAACTAAATAAACTGAAGATTAACCCATGAGCAAGTGAATAAATTGAAACAATATATGGACCTTGAACTAGTTAACAACAGCTCATTGTAGACTAGTGTGGGCTAAGAAAACTATGGGAACCAGAAATCTATCTGCAAAATTAAAAAACTCAGTTACCAAATGTTTTCAATAAAAATTTGAAAACCATGGTTGATAATAATAACAACAAAATTTTATATAATGTTCCCAGCCTGGTATGTATGTGTGTGCACATCTAGATGTATGTGTACACACATACACACCTTAATTCCTTTAACTTTCACAACGATCTTATACAATAGGTGTTATTGTTATCTGACTTTTACAGATGAGGAAAAGTAAACATTTTTACTTTTTACAGATGAGTAAAAAACTTTTACAGAGGAGTTACATAATTCAAATCGCACAGCTAACGTGAGGAGAGTTCAAACTTAGACTGACTTCCAAGTCTGACCATTATGCATCTGTAGCAGAAAAGTCATCTTAGAAATCTAAGCCCTTGCAAACCTAGCTACCATATACTTTCTTTTCCATTGACACATCAACATCACAGACAAGCAGATAAAATCCAGACCAAATGAGATTCCAGAATCAGCAACAGATGAACACATTTTACTGACTGCAAGTTTTAAAAAGTTCTTCAGTGAAGAGGAACTGGACATTTATACCAGAATCTCATGAATACTTTTTTAGATTTTGGAAATTTGTTTTTTCAAAAGATGTTATGGAGTGGCTATCATGTGCTGGGAACTGGGTTTACTTTTCAGAAATGGAGCTAAAGACTTGACCCCAAATTAAAAAGAGATTATAACCCAGGGAGAAGATAGACATTTAAACAAATAATTAAAATACATCATGGAAATTTCTACAATGATAATATGCACAAATGACACTGAAAATTCAAGAGAGTGAATATACGAGTGCACCAGGGTATCAGAAGATGCTTCATATAGGAAATAGTTTTGAGAATTGAAAAAAAGGTAACATTTTCTTTGCCTCTGAAGCTGTGTACTAATATGGATTACTGTGAATGTTTTTACAAATATATACATGTATACATAATATATGTACATCCAGAATACTTGATATATGTGTATACATAGTTATGCTAGATCCTGATTATTAAGAGAATATACTGTATTCAATTGTTAGGGCAAGAATTATGAACAGAAATAGCTTCTGAGACTAGAAACATGGGTTGCATTCACATCAAAAATAATAGTCATAAATTATTCACATCATAAATTTATTTTTAAAGTAATATACACAGAGAAATTTTTCATCATTATTAGATTAAATTATGGAGGATGTATTAGAAATGTATGTGGAAAATTGTCACCTTATTTTCCCAGACAAGAATGATATTAGTTTTATTTCACTCCTATTAAAAAGTGAATATTTGCATTTCACACCTCCTTTCTCTCTACACTTCAAACTTGCCCTCATATCAGGCCTTCAGACCCAGAAAAGTTGAGCAAATTTTACTATTCAAATTTTACAACTTTACTTAGTTTCAGGGTGTCAAAAAGTAATAAATATCCCACCCACCATTTCCTATTCTCCTTTTCTCTACCTACTTGAATTTATGTATTACTAATGATAAGAGAGGCTACTTCACACCAAAGCCTTATGTAGGGTTCACATTGATTTCATTCTAATTATTTGAAATTTATTGAGACATGCTTTATGCCATAGGGTGAGATCAATTTTCATAAAATATTCCAGTTATGCATGAAAAAAAGTGTATTTTCTCAGTTTTGGGTGCAATGGTTTATGTCAATTAGATCAAACCTCTTAATTGTTAAAATGTTCTCATGCTTACTGATTTATCTGTATGATAGATCTACCAGTAACCATGGGGAGTATGACAAAATCTCTTACTTTAGTAACAGATTTGTCAATTTCTCCTCACAGTTTTTTTTCTTAATTTTCTGCTTTATATTCTTTGAAGCTACACTATTAGGTGCATACATATTGAAAATTGTATCTTCCTGGTTAGTTGAATTTTTTATCACTATGTAGTGATCCTCTTAATTTCCAACATTGTTTTCCTTTGTATGACATTGGGTATTAATGTAAACTATTATTATGTTTCATACTTGAAAAATCTATTTTTACAGTCTTTGATGTTCAACTTTCTTTTTCAGGTGTATCTGTTTAACCAGCATAGACTTAAAACCAGTACTGTAAATATTTTCTTTTAACTATAGAGTTTACTCCATTAACATTTATTTCTACTACCATAATACCTGCTTCCCATTAGTCTATTTTTTTGTTCTTGTCATTTTTTATACTGACTTGATGTTTTTAACTTTCTCATCCCATTTTTGCCCCCTATACTTGTTTGGAAGTTACATGCCATATGTCTATCTTGGGTATTAGATAGATACTCTTGCTATTTTAAGAAGCATGCTAAAATTCTAAAGATATTTAGTATCTCCACCTTCCTTCCTAATAATTAAAGACTCTTGGAATACTTAAGACCTTTCCTGCTTATATTCTTTTGCTGTTCAATATGTTAAATTCTAGTTTATTTTTGCCTGATCACCCCAAATTAGGCATTTAAAAAATTTATCCTGCCAATTAGTTTAGATTTGCTTAATTATTTACCATTTTTATCCATCTGGTTTTTGTAATTCAGTCCACATCAGGGAATGATTTTCCTTCTTTAAATATCTACTTTAGAATTTCTGTTAGTGACCACATGTTGAGGTTAACTTTTCTTGGCTAATTTTTATCTTTAAATGTTTATTTCACTCTCATTTTAAGGGATAGTTTTGCTTGGTGCAAATTTATAGTTTCCCAGAAATTTTCTTTTGACTCTTTACAGATATCATTCCATTGTTTTCTGACTTCCATTGTTTATATAGAGACATTACTTTTTTTTTTTTTTTTTTTTTTTTGCGGTACGTGGGCCTCTCACTGTTGTGGCCTCTCCCGTTGCGGAGCACAGGCTCTGGATGTGCAGGCTTAGCGGCCATGGCTCATGGGCCCAGCTGCTCTGCGGCATGTGGGATCTTCCCAGACCGGGGCACGAACCTGTGTCCCCTGCATCCGCAGGCGGACTCTCAACCACTGCACCACCAGGGAAGCCCTAGAGACATTACTTTTAAATTTGTCTATCATTCCTTTGTAGTTGCCTTTTATTGGCTGCATTTCAAATCATCTTATATTGTTTGGTGTCCTGAAGTTTCATCATAATGAGAAATTATGTGAAACAATGTGTTTTTCCTTTTTTCTCACTTGGAATTCATTGATTTCTAGATATAAGCATTGGTGCTTTATACAATTCTGGACAATTTTCAGCCATTAACTCTTTTCTTTTTCTTTTTTTTTTTTTTTATAAACTGTCTTTCCTATTTTCTCTGTTTTCTCCTTTTGGAATTCTGACTAGAACTGTGTGTTATAACTCCTCACTCTAACTTCTATCCTGGGTAGGCCTAACCTAATTAAGTGAACTTTAAAAATAGATCTCAAATTCTGTGATGGGAGAAGTCAGAGGGAGTAGAAGCAGCAAAGACACTTTGCTGTTGGCCTTGCAGAAACAAACTCCCATGTTGTGGAGGGGGCCACATGACAGGGAACAGCAGGAGACCTACAGGAGCTGAGGTTCTGAGTCCTGTAATCACAAACTGAATTCTTCCAATACCCAGACAGCTTGGAAAAAGACTTTGGGCCTCAGATAAGATCACAACCTGAGCCTCTACCTTGGTTACATGAACAGAGCACCCAGTTAAGCCATGCCCAGTCTGCTGACACACAGAAATTATGAAATAATCTATTTGTATTGTTCATGCTGTGCTTGTGTTAATTGTCATACAGGAATAGAAAACCAATACCATCATTAATTAATGAAGAAACCCATAAGATACTACAACTGATTCAAAGGAGAGTTCCTACAACACATGTATATAGGCAATCAGGAATACTGAAATGAGTTGGCAAATAGATACAAACGTAGTCAATATCCACAGGGTAACGATCAACTACATTCATTGGATAAACTCATTTGCATTTATATGAACAACTATCATTGACATTGCCATCAGTTTTTTTCCTACAACTTACAGAGCTGTAGAGTTCAAAGACAGTAACTGATAGATAGAATCAGATAACCCAGAAATGTGTACTAGAAAGGACAGACACTAGGGTTTTTTGCTCACTTAAAAGTTTTTCATTTTTCCTGACGAAACAAAATAGGGATGTGATATTTTATCTACTTACTTCAAACATTATTAAAAGGGTACAGAAATACCATGCATTAGGGAGCGTTACTCACATGGGGAGTAATTATTATTAAAACCATCCCAAACAAATGAGTAATATCTGCTTGAAGGTCTATTAGAAATACTTATAAGCAAGAGCATTCACAAAGAAGTACCAGTAATACTTCTGCCAAAGCAAGCCCTGTGTTGTTTTGCTATGTAGCAATGCTCTATAATACAGGGAAAATACCTCCCTAAATGTATTCAGTTGATTATCTGTTGCCTGGAAATTATACTTGAGAAGCTCAACAAACACCTTGCAGTGAAAATGGAGAAATGTGTTATACATGGAAAGAGAAATTCTACATGTACAAATTCAGCTTAGAGAATATTTGCCAATAAATGTCAAATGCTAATAGCTGACCCAATAATCATTGTAAAAATAAATCATCCTACTTAGACATTTATCTGAGTATCATCTAAAAGGCATGCCCATATCTTTAAACTGAAGAGTTTTAAGAATTGCTTACTTTCTTGGGAAATCTGTTTTCTTGAGGATCCTTTGTTCAAACAGTTGATTTCTCTGCTACAACATAGCTGTTCAGTGTTGTGTTGTTGTTATTTTATGTTTTTTGTTTTAACTGATGAAATTCACTCTTGAAAAGGTCCATGGCTTTCAGGAAGTGTGTGAGAAGATTGTATTTTTGCATGCTTTGTATCCTGGAAATAAGTCATTACAAGGTGGAATATATGCTATCATATGCTTTCTCTTATATTTTCTTTCAGTTTGAGCCAAACAGAAGTTTAGAGCTAGTAGTGGGCTATTTCTGTTTAGACCGAAGTACCAAGGGCTGTTGCCAGAATTTGGATGTGGGAACTATTAAGATATAGGTAAAAGCTGTCTAGATTTTGACAAATCCAAGGGGCTAAGAGTTATTTGTACCAGGAGCAGACAGAATACACTTTTCATTTGAAACTCCTTGCTCTTTGGCTCAGGTATTCAAATAATACTCTAGTGTTTGGGGATTCTACTGGGCTACCAAAGATTCCTGGGGTTCATTGATGGGGCCATATGGGATAAAACTAGGGTCAGTTGATGTATAGAGTTGACCACCGTTTTAATCTGAGAAACTCTGCTTATACAAGTTTTGCATAGTGATTTCTACAAAGATTTTATTTGGAAAATAGGATTTGTTCCCCAAATTTTGAAAGTAATAAAATTAGATTACATTAGTCTTCTATTGCTAGGCAACAAATGACAAAACAACAAGCAACTTTAGCCAGCACTCATTCATTTTCTCACAGTTATGTAGGTCAGTAGTTTAGGTGGGATCTCTGCTTAGGGTTATCACAAGGTTGAAATAAAGGTGTTAGCCAGGCTGGATTCTCAACTATAAATTCTGAGGAAGAATTTGCTTCCATGAATTTAGGTTGCTGGTTAAATTCAGCAACCTTGTTTCTGGGGGACCTCAAATCCTTTTTCTCTTTGCTGGTTCTTAGCTACGGACTGCTGTCAGCTTCTACAGGCTGCTAGCATTCCCTGTCCAATGACACATTTAAAAGCCAGTGATGATGAGTCAAATCCCATTCACACGTGGAATCTCCCTGACTCGTCCTTTTGCTACCAGCCAGAGAAAACGCGCTGCTCTTAAAGGGTTTATGAATTTGATTAGGCTCACCTAGATTAGCCACCAATTTTAAAGTCAACTCTACTGTATAACATAATCATGGAAGTGATATACCATCATTATTCAGTCTCCAGGATTATGATTGAAAATCTTAGGAGCACTTTAGGATTCTACCTAACACATTCAGTTATATTTGTAGTTGGAATTGTGTCAAGGGTAAATATGTATGGAGGTATTTGACACACAGTCACTCAGTATATCTGGAAATTCTTTTAAGTGGCCCTTGGGATGGTATCCTCATGATTGAGAATTGCTAATAAATGTTTTGATGGGCTCTGTGTAAGTAAATGGCATGAAGGAAAAAAAAATTAAATTAGGTACCACTACATTAAGGAAAGTTCTCAGATTAAGACAACAAAATGTGGTTGGTTTTGATAAAGGCCAACTTATATTTTTAAAGAGAAAGCACTCATTTTAGTATTTATATTTCTTTTAAAATATATAATAAGACTTTTATATCACCAAATACAACCTAAGTAATTACTTTGGGCTTATTTTTATGCATATTATTAGAGTAAGAAATGAATATTTGTTTGACTATGATTTTTAGTAACTTTTATTTTTTAGAGTAGAGAATCAATCTCCACTTCTGTCCCCAAACACAAGTGTCACTGTGCAAAGCATTAATAATGGCTATTGCCTCACTTGCTTCAGTAGTATATAGGAGCTGTAAAGTTTCTAGAGACTGAGCCTTGCAATTCCAACCCATGTAAATCTGGAAGAATTCCCAGTGCTTAGAAAGTAAGGATGAGCATGTGTAGAAAGGACTATATTTTTAACCTAATAATCATATTCCTTAAAATGAAATGGAATAGTATATTTTAAATCTGCATTCTTTATTCAGAGGAACTTCTATAACCATTATACAAGATATGTAAAATACTTAATGCTATACCTAAGTTAAGAAGGAATCAAATTTTGATTTTTTTTGTTCTTTAGTTCTTCTTTATGACATTAGAAATGGTGTTTATTATACTAAATAAAAGTCAGTTGTTACAACAGGACATTAAGGAAGATGAGAAAGTAAGACAGGGTAGGGTAAGAAATCCATGAAAGCTAGGTCATGCTGTTGGATGTGTAAATTAACTGCTTTACAAAAAAATATATATGTAGTTGAATAAATAAAATGGAACCTGAAAATGAGAGTATATATGAAGGAAAAGAAATATTTAGAATGTATTTTCTCACATGTTCTTTAAAAAGTAACAGGAAGGGGCTGCCCTGGTGGCGCAGTGGTTGGGAGTGCGCCTGCCGATGCAGGGGCCGGGGGTTTGCGCCCTGGTCTGGGAGGTTCCCGCATGCTGCGGAGCGGCTGGACCCATGAGCCATGGCCGCTGAGCCTGCACATCTGGAGCCTGTGCTCCGCAACGGGAGAGGCCACGGCAGTGAGAGGCCCGCGTACCGCCAAAAAAAAAAAAAAAAGTAACAGGAAGAAGGTAAAGGTCTAGGTCCGCTATCAATTTTGAATTAATCCAATATGTTTATGTCTTATAGCAACAAGTTGTGTATACTCTAATTAGCTGTTTTGATGCATAGAATTCTTAGTGAGATTTAGGGAATGTTTACTGCCAATTCATTGAAATAAATATTTTAAGTGCTTTAATGCTTACCTCTATTAGTTGACAAATAAGAGGAGAAATGAGAAGGGCTTACGTAGCTAACTATGAAGAGGTCCAAATTATAAAGAAATAAATAAAACATATACATATTAATGTATTAATGGTGTGTCAATGTAGGTTTATCAATGGTAACAAATGTACCACCCCGAAAAGGGAAGTTGAAAATGGGAAACGCTATGCATGTGTGGAGGCAGGGAGTTTATAAAATATCTCTGTATCTTTCTCAATTTTGCTGTGAATATAAAATTTCTCTAAAAAATAGTCTCTAAAAATATTAGTGGTGGAGTGTCTTAGAGGGGACATTTTCAAGGTGTTAGTAGATAATGGGAGATAGCAGAAATTATAAGATAATATTATTTACCATTTAGAAACTATCTGAAGTGAAAAAATAAATAGCTTAGTTTTCAAACTGGATACAGGGGGAAATAATGCCATCAAGCATCCAAGAATTGATTGGTTCTTTTTCAGAATCTACTTCTGGGTTTTTAATAGAATAAGAAAGTCAATCTGATTTTAAAAGTTTATACTGTAATTAGGATACTAGTGGCATATGGTAAATAGTTTCTGATGATCATTTTTCCTTTCATGTTCATTGAACGTAATTTTGAAGATGAATATTTTAAAACTACTGTGCCTCATTTCTTGGTAATCCATAATAGCCTTTTGTTTGCATTGGTGTTGTAATCTCACTGTATGTACTCTCATTCTAATGTTATCTGAATTCTCTTTCTTACTCTACTATTTATAAGGAAATGGAATTAAGATTTATTCAGCATTTTTACATGCCAAGCACTGTGCACTCTACTTTTGCTACTTCATTTCAAGCAGTCCTTATGTGATTTTATGTTACTGTCCCACACTGTAGGCAGTAGGTATTAGTATAATCATTGCACAAATGAGGAAATTGAGATTTAGGGATATAATTTACTCAAAGTCACATATACAGTTAGTGGTGATTCCAGTATTCAACACAGGTATTTAGAGACCATCCAACAGAACCATTTTATGTGAGGTGTTAATTTATTGACATCTAGTAAATAGTTCACTCACAGTTGCTGAGAACTGGTTAAGCAATAAATAGAACACAAATCTGTTGCATTCTAGAATTTGTTTTCCACTGTTATTTTAACACTTTAAAAAATAAAATTATTGAAAACTTTCTGATAGCCAGATGTCTCAACTGACCAAAACAGTTGCTTTAGAGACAGAGGGCCCATAGGTATATCCAACTATATGTTCCTGTCATAAGCAGACACATGCCACAAAGTACACTATAGCCATATAATTTTGAAGTATTCCTATAAATAGTGTCATCCTGTGAAATCCTTTACAATTCCTTGACAAACTCTTGCATACCCAATAAACAAGTACACACACAAATGATATATGCATAGATATCTTAATTCCACTATGCACAGATTAATACACCGTCCTATATGTGGCCATAGAAATATCAAGATAATACAGAAACACAAATAAATACAAGTGTGCCCACTTAGCAAGATGCTCCTAGATAGGTAAAACATTGGTAATAGTAGTAAACATGCACTAACACACAAATGCCCACCAATGTTATATATTAAAAATATCTACACAGTTTTTAAAAAAATTCTGAATCTCTATTTTCAAATAAACCTGAGTCTTCCTGACTTTTCTGGTTTAAATGGCAGGAGTATAAAAATAAAAATATTTACTGCTACCCATTAACATTTGTTTTTAGACTGTATGTGAATGCAGATGACCAAAAATGATCCAAATGATAACATCAAGATAATAGAAAATCGTTAGAAATCAGAAGTTATAGGTAGGACCTTTGGTATTTTCTGAATTGTTCAACTCTTTCCTCTTATAAGTTTATGAATAATTTCTGAGTTATCATGCAGTGCCAATCAAAGTTGAAAATGTCATGATATACACTAATTAGGATTCATTTGGATATTGTTATGTTAAGCTTTCACCTCTTTTTGATTCCATAAAAGCTGAATTTTGGATATTACTCTTACAAAAACAGCCTGCTTCAGATTATATAAAAATGCCTCCTTGTATTATCAGGCTATCAATTCTTATCACTCATTTATTCAACCACTTCTTTATTCAAAATTCAAAAAGATGTTTATAGAACATTACCATATAAAACTAATCCTTGGGATTGGCTATGTAGAAATATATGGAATATTGACCTTGTACTGCCTGCCTTTGGACTCATTCTAGGATAAAAGTAGGCATTCAAATAACTAAAAATGTACTACGGCCAATGGAAAATAAGGAAAAGCATAGAACTATTAGGAATGGGAAAGATGTTAATGTACTCAGAGTGATAAGCAAATAGGCTTTCCTGGATAAAGAGAAGTTGTATCAGGATTTGATGAGCATCAATTGATCCCAGGCTCCAAGCCTGGGTGAGAATGTTGAATCTTGGGATGGAGTGAATATAATTTGCATGTGGAAGGAATGTGAATGATTGCCAGGAGGAAGAATAGGAAAGATTCTAAAAATGATTGTAATTTTCCTCTTCCATCAAGTGATAGAGTCTCCTTCTTTATAACTACACTGGCCATGTGACTGGCCTTAGCCAATGGGAAATTGGCAATTTTGAAACATGCATCAACTTGAAGAGCATGTATATTTGCTTCTTTTGGAACATTTTGTCATATGAATGAGACCAGATTAGATGGCTGAGTGAGACAGGGCATGTGGCCCAGTGGCCCCTGTTACCCAGCTGTCATTCAGTTAACTTCCTAAAACAGATCTGTTGAGCTGACTAGAAGCTGACCACAGATGAACGAATGAGGCCAGCTTAGGTCAGCAGAGAATTACCTAACTGAATCCAACCCAAATTCTCAGAACCAAGCGGAGTTCAAGAAATGATTGTTAACTTCAAGGAACTAGGTATTTGAGTGGTTTTCTTACCCAGCAAAAACTGATAACAATGCCTGGGTTTGTGAGTATGTGTCTCACTATGGTATAGAAAGAATAAGAGATGAATCAGATACCCAGGCAATGACAAAGTGAAGGATATTATACACAAATTGCCAACTAAATTTTAATGATGATCTCTCATCTACAGGAATGCTGAGAGGTTAGATTTAAAGTATAACATACTTTCTTTCAGAGTGAAGTAATCATAGTTTCTCAGTATAGGCTTTCTTTTGCAATTCTCCATTATATAAATGAACTGGACATCCTATCTTTTTTTATGCTTTGAATGTTGATTGAGCAAAGGACATTTTTTTTAAAAAATAGCAATTTGCTTGCTTTTAATTCTTTTAGAGGGGAAATTCATAGTACTCCTAACTGCTGAAAGCAGTTATTCACCTCTCTGAGAGTGGGACTATGTAGACCCAAGTTACTTTTCAAAGTATCTTCACACCCAGTGAACAATGTCTTTAGACCACAACTTTATGTAAACTCTTCAAAATGAATAGCAGCAGAGTCTCTAATACATGTAAAGAAGTATACATATGCATTTTTGCTATTCTGGGTAAATTTGAATCCATTTATCAATAGCATAATTCCAAGCATTAATCTGGGCTTTAAGCTTTAGCACACCAATGATAATTTCTACAGATCATGATTACCATACCTTAGACTAACCTACACTAAACTATTCTTTGAAATAACTTCCTTTTTCATTTTTCTTTCTTCTTTGTGTGATTCATGGTGTTGACTTCAATCAACAGAATCAAATCTTTGGGAGGTTTTATGTCTCAAGTTACCTTGGAGATTGTCTCTCTCTGCATATACTGTTAGAGAATTAAGTGGAATTGCTAGCATCTACTACTTCTTGATTTAATTTTAGTTTGGGGTTTGATGTACTCACAGTAAGCACAGTTTAATAAATTTAATAAATGGTTTAAAACATACAGTCAAAAAGGGATACAATGTATTACGTTTGTTAACTCTTTGTAGCACATAGGTAACTTACAGAGAGTCAAAAGTGAAAGAACAACATGTCAGGAATATTACAGTTTATAAGTAGGAAAAAATAATGATTCAAAATATTATAAAACTACTCTAACATTTTTACTTGACTTTAAGTTTTTTACTTACATATTTATATAGACATAAATAATATAAAATATCCCTCTCTGGAAAAAATAAATTTCTAATTTCATTGAAGTGTCTGGAATAATAATTCCATGGAGTAGTAGAGTATATAACAAAGTGTTACTTGATCATTCTTGGTCTTTGCTAGACATTAGAAAGTCTCAGGAATTTTTTTTTTTAATTCTGATACCTAGGCCACACCCTCAAATTCCAAGGTCTGGGATGAGACCCAGTTATAGGCATTCAAAAAATTCCCCATTTGATTCTAATATGCAGTCAGGCTGAAAACCACTGGGCTATAAAAATAAATGACCTCTCTTATCTCCTTTTGAAAATAATATAATAGGAGCATTACTATCTCTCAAGTCAGAGAAAAGGAGAATGAGAGAAGAAAAAACTTTCATACCTCTCCTGATTATTAATAGCCCCCACTGAAGCCACAGAAGCAATCCTAGGACAACTACTTGAAAATCCTAGAACTGGCAAAGTCAGAACGTGACTATTTCATGAGCTGATTTTCCTTGCTATAGTAAAACATTTTAATCTATATTAAATAAATATGGAATACTTATGTACTCATACTTTGTTCTTTATATACATTGTCTCTCTTGATCTTTACAGCAGTGTAAATGATACCATTATTTTTTATTGAGATGAAAAACAAGACTAAGATAAATTAGGTCATGAGTGATTTTGTTGTTTCATAATTTACTTTATATAGTGTGTATGAGCTAATTGTAATCTGTAACATAGGGATGGTTTGTTTTTCTGAGAGAATATTTATCCAAGGGCTGGTTAGTGACCAACTGAAGGCTTCCAATCTGAAAAGGATACTTCAGAGATGTCTCTGAAAATTCTAAAAATGCTTCAGCTTTCTTGATCTCTAGACAACACTAGAGACCCTGTTAACTTACATAAATAATGTTGGACATACTTCACCATTGTATGAGCAGTATGAAAGAATCTAGATAGTCCAGGAGTCAATTCCCTTAAGAATGCGATATACTTGATTTTTTGTTTTTACTTTTTTTTTTTTTTTTTGCGGTATGCGGGCCTCTCACTGTTGTGGCCTCTCCCGTTGCGGAGCACAGGCTCCGGACGCGCAGGCTCAGCGGCCATGGCTCACGGGCCTAGCCGCTCCGCGGGATGTGGGATCTTCCCAGACCAGGGCACGAACCCGTGTCCCCTGCATCGGCAGGCAGACTCTCAACCACTGCGCCACCAGGGAAGCCCGATATACTTGATTTTAACAAGAACTTATGTCCAGAGTATTCTTTTTTCCCTTTTCTACAGCTTTATTATGATATAACTGGCTACAACATATAGAGGAAGTATACAATTTAAAGTATACAATTATTATAATGAGCATATGCATCACTGGCAAAAATTTCCTGTTTCCACTTTGTAATTTTACTTCCTCCAATCCCTTCTCGTATTCCCCACTCCCCCTCAGGCTTACTGATCATCAAGGAATCATTGATCTGCTTCTGTCACTGTAGATTAGTTTTGAATTTTCTGGACTTTCATAAAAATAGAATCATAATATATGGCATTTTTTTGAGTCTTTTTCACTCTGTATAATTATCTTAAAATTCATCCATGTTTGTTGCATGTGTCAATAGTTCATTCCTGTTTATTACTGACTAGTATTCCACTGTATCAGTATACCAAAATTTGTTTATCCACTTACCCTTGGATAGATACTGTGGATATTTCCATTTTGAGGTTATTATGAATAAAGCCACAAGAACATTCATGCAAAATTCTTTCTCTGGACATATGCTTTTATTTCTCTTGGGTAAATACCTAGTAATAAAATGGCAGGGTCATATAGCAAGTGTAGGTTTAACTTTAAGAAACTACCAAAGGGTTTTTCAAAATGTACCATTTACATTTTCGCCAGCAGTGTATGAGGTGTTCAGTTGTTCCACATGCTGGTTAACACTTGACTTTGTTCAGTCTTAAATTTTAGTCACTGTATTGAATGTGTGGTAGAAACTTAATGAGACTTTAATTTGCATTTCTAATGAGTAATGATGTTGCATACCTTTCCTTGTGATTGATGACTAAGATTTTTATATTCCTAAATATTTTTGTTTTTTTAAAGTTGATATGTATATAATATTGTTTTAGCTTTAGATGTACAACATGTTGATTTTTTGTATGTATATATTGCAAACTGATGACCACAATAACATCCATTTCCACACATAGTTACAAGTTATTTTTTATCATGATAAGAACTTTTATGATCCACTCACTTAGCAGCTTTCAAATATACAGTACAGTATTGTTAACTACAGTCACCATACTAAATATTACATCCCCAGGACTTATTTATGTTATACCTGGAAGTTTGTACTTTTTACCACCTTCACCCTTTTGCCCACCCCGTCCCATTTTTGATGAAGTTGTTCAAATCTTTGGCCAGTTTCAGTTGGATTGTTGGTCTTGTTATCACATTATGAGTTCTCTACATATTCTAGATAAATATATATCTGACAAAGATGTTTTTGTATATACTTACTCCCAATCTGTAGCTTACATTTTCATTTATTTAATAGTGTTTTTCTTTTAAATGAAAAAGTTTTACTTTTGAGAAATCCAGTTTATTGTTACTATTTTAGAATTTGTGCCTTTGGTGCCTACTTACTAAATCTTTGTTAAAATTAAAGTCACTAAAATTTTATACTAGAAAATCTTTTTAGATCTTCTCTTAGAAATTTCCTTTTAGAAGTATAGTTTAGCTCTTAAATTTAAATTTATTATCCATTTTGAATTAATATTTTATACTGTGTGAGGGAAGGGTTGAAGTTCATTTTCTGCATGTGACTATATGATTGTTCTTGCAACACTTTTCAAAAAGACCTATTTCCCATTGAGTTACTTTACATTTTTCAAAAACCAATTTTCCATATATGCAGGAGTCTATTTCTGGGCTCATTTTTTTCTGTTCCATTGATAGTTTTGTTTATCTTTACACCAATAACAAATTTTCTTTATTGCTGTAGCTTTATAAATCTTGACATCAGAGACTATAGGTCTTCCAGCTTTGTTCTTCTTTAAGTTCCTCTTGACGATTCCAGCTCTTTTGTATTTCCATGCAAATTTCAGAATCAAGTTAGCTGTCAATTTCTACAAAGGCTTCTGGAATTTTGATTGAGATTTCATCTATAAATCAATTTGCACAGAATTGATGTTCTGTGATCAGATAACATACTTGTATTATTTGAATCCTTTTAGATGTGCTGGGAATATTTTATGGTGCAAAACATAGTCTATCTTAGAAAATGTTTTATGTGCATTTGAAGAGAATGTGTATTTTGTTGCTGTTGAGTGGAGAGTTCTATAAATGTCACAATTGGGTTTGTTGATAACATTGTTTAGGTATGCTATATCCTGATTTTCTATCTGCTTGCAATATTAATTAATGAGAGAAGAAGGTGAAAGTCTCCAACTATAAGTGGAGATTTGTTTATGTCTACTTTCAATTCTATCAATTTTTACTTCATGTATTTTGAATCTCTGTTGTTAGAGACCTAAGCAATTAGAATTGTCGAGCCTTCATTATGACGTTATGCTTCTTATGTCCTTTTATCACCGTGAGATAACTCTTTATCCCTAGTATCATTATTTTCTTTGAAATCTATTTTGTCTGATATTAATATAAGCAACTGAGCTTTCTTTTGATTTGTATTAGTGTGGTATACTTTTTGTAACCAGACATTTACTTTTTAAAAAATTTTTATTTATTTATTTTTTTGGCCACACCACATGACATGCAGGATCTTAGTTCCCTGACCAGGGATGTAATCTGCACCCCCTGCAGTAGAAGGGTGGAGTCCTAACCACTGGACTGCCAGGGATGACCCCACCAGACTTTTACTAACTTATTTCTGTTTTTATATTTAAAGGAAGTTATATTTAACTTTCCTTTGGCAGTTAGTAGTTGGGACTTGCATTTTATTCAATATCATAATCTCTACCTTATCATTTTGGTGTTTTAATAATTTACATTAATGTGATTATTAGTAGGCTTGGGTTTATATCTGCCATTTTGCTGTTTTTTTAATTGATATAATCTTTTCTTTGCTTCAGGTTTCTCCTTTTATTTTGCCTTCTACTCTGAGTATTATTGCTGCCTGAAATTGATCATGTCATGGGCTGATCCTGCTACTAAAATATCTTTGTAATTTTTTGGAATGTACTTTTCATGCAAGGTGCTACTGAAACAAACAAACAAAACAGGCAGAGATCAGGGAAGTTATAAAACATGTAATACAATTTTTGTCACTCTTTCTGTGCCACCTTGGGAATCAATGATAGTGTGATAATTCAGAATTAAGTCTGAAACTTGCTTTTGTCATAAACCATATGAAATATATCATATTGATTGATTTATATATATTGAAGAATCCTTACATTCCTGGGATAAACCCCACTTGATCGTGGTGTATTATCCTTTCAATGTGCTGTTGGATTCTGTTTGCTAGTATTTTGTTGAGGATTTTTGCATATATGTTCATCAGTGATACTGGCCTGTAGTTTTCTTTTTTTGTGACATCTTTGGTTTTGGTATTGGGGTGATGGTGGCCTTGTAGAATGAGTTTGGGAGTGTTCCTCCCTCTGCTATATTTTGGAAGAGTTTGAGAAAGATAGGTGTGTGCTCTTCTCTAAATGTTTGAGAGAATTCACCTGTGAAGCCATCTGGTCCTGGACTTTTGTTTGTTGGAAGATTTTAATCACAGTTTCAATTTCAATGCTTGTGATTGGTCTGCAAACATATGGAGAGATATACCATGTTCTTGGATTGGAAGAATCAACATTGTGAAAATGACTGTACTACCCAAAGCAATCTACAGATTCAAGGCAATCCCTATCAAATTACCAATGGCATTTTTCACAGAACTAGAACAAAAAATTTCACAATTTGTATGGAAACACAAAAGACCCCGAATAGCCAAAGCAATCTTAAGAAACAAAAACGGAGCTGGAAGAATCAGACTCCCTGACTTCAGACTACAAAGCTACAGTAATGAAGACAGTACTGGCACAATGGTACTGGCACAAAAACAGAAATATAGATCATCAATGGAACAGGATAGAAAGTCCAGAGATAAACCCACACACATATGGTCCCCTTATCTTTGATAAAGGAGACAAGAATATACAATGGAGAAAAGACAGCCTCTTCAATAAGTGATGTTGGGAAGACTAGACAGCTATATGTAAAAGAATGAAATTAGAACACTTCTAATATACACAAAAATAAACTCAAAATGGATTAAAGACCTAAATGTAAGGCCAGACACCATCAAACTCTTAGAGGAAAACATAGGCAGAACACTCTATGACATAAATCACAGCAAGATGTTTTTTGACCCACCTCCTAGAGAAATGGAAATAAAAACAAAAATAAACAAATGGGACCTAATGAAACTTAGAAGCTTTTGCACAACAAAGGAAACCATAAACAAGATGAAAAGACAACCCTCAGATGGGAGAAAATATTTGCAAACAAATCAACTGACAAAGAATTAATCTCCAAAATATACAAGCAGCTCATGTAGTTCAACATCAAAAAAAACAACCCAATCCAAAAATGGGCAGAAGACCTAAATAGACATTTCTCCAAAGAAGATATACAGGTGGCCAACAAACACATGAAAGGATGCTCAGCATCACTAATCACTAGAGAAATGCAAATCAAAACTACAATGAGGTATCACCTCACACCATTCAGAATGGCCATCATCAAAAATTCTTTAAACAATAAATGCTGGAGAGGGTGTGGAGAAAAGGGAACCCTTTTGCACTGTTGGTGGGAAGGTAAATTGATATAGCCACTATGGAGAACAGTATGGAGGTTCCTTAAAAAACTAATAATAGAACTACCATATGACCCAGCAATCCCACTACTAGGCATATGCCCTGAGAATACCATAATTCAAAAAGAGACATGTACCACAATGTTCATTGCAGCTCTATTTACAATAGCCAGGACATGGAGTCAATCTAAGTGTCCAGCGACAGATGAATGGATAAAGATGATGTGGCACAAATATACAATGGAATGTTACTCAGCCATAAAAAGAAACAAAATCGAGTTATTGGTAGTGAGGTGGATGGCCGTAGAGTCTGTCACACAGAGTGAAGTAAGTCAGAAAGAGAAAAACAAATACCATATGCTAACACATATATATGGAATCTAAAAATAAAATAAATGATTCTGATGATCCTAGGGAAGGACAGGAATAAAGACGCAGATGTAGAGAATGGACTTGAAGATGCAGGGAGGGGGAAGGGTAAGCTGGGATGAAGTGAGAGAGTAGCATTGACATATATACACTACCAAATGTGATATAGATAGCTAGTGGGAAGCAACTGCATAGCACAGAGAGATCAGCTCCGTGCTTTGTGACCATCTAGAGGGGTGGGATAGGGAAGTTGGGAGGGAAGCACAAGAGGGAGGGGATATGGGGATGTATGTGTACATATAGCTGATTCACTTTCTTATACAGCAGAAACTAACACATTATAAAGCAATTAAACTCCAATAAAGATGTTAAAATAATAAAAAATAAACTATATGAGATAATAAATTGGAAAGTTTTAGCTCTAATGATAGCACTTTGATACTTAAAAACTTATCTGATCATTTAATTAATCAACTTCCCTAAGTCACATATCTGCTAAATGATATTACAACCACTCCATTAAAAATAAAGTTCAATAAATACAACTCTGTCTCTTCTTATCTCTTCCCCTATTTGCCAAGAATCCCATTTTAGGACTATGGTCTTTAGTACTTGATATAATTTAGAAAACCTTAGGTCATAATATGGGAAACCTGAGACCTGAGTTTAAGTGAGTTGCTCTAATCCTGATCACAAATACTGAAGTTTAGTTTAGGCCTCCTGATCAGCCTGCCAAAAACTGAATGTTTGGAGGTTTAATCTGCTTACCCTCTATTAAGCAGGCCTCCTCCAGTTTCATGGATGCTGGCAGAAGTATGGAGACTCCTGGGTTGGAGAAGAAGGAAAGTTTATTAGTCATAGCACTAACAGAAGCCAAAGCATCAGCATTTTGCTTATTTCCTGAGTTCCAGTTTCCACAGGGTGACATGAAAAGGGCCAGATGACACCTGCTTCTTCAGGGCATTGTGTTATAGGAGAGGAGCCTAGAGTTTAGGGGGGCCAAATACCTCATATTGAACAAGTCTGCCTTATTTTCCCAGAGGGAGACATCTTTATTATACTGGACATTAAATAAACCAATTATTTGCTCCATAGGAAGATATTCTCTCTACTCTCTGGGGTTGTTTGCTATGTATATATTGTTGAAAAGATTCTCTCTTACAAAAGGAATCAATATCTTTGCTCAAAAGATGTGCAAAAACACAACAGATCTGTAGAGAATTGTCTCCCAGCACAGTCCAGAGCTCTTCTCACTATAATTCTAAAGTCTTTGTCTTCTACCATCTAGGTTCTTGCTAGATGTATTACACATTTTATTTGTAACTTTTCATTGTGTACTTTTTCTTTATAATGTCATAATTGAAACAAGAGAGGCACGATGATTATGCCTATTTTGCAGATGAGAGAAATGTGGCAAGTTGATGTATATAACTTTCCAAGGTCTAATAAATATCTGGCAGTGAAAGTATATCTATGGTTTTCTGGCTACTAATTTGCTCTTCATATTCTTGGCTGCTTCCATATAGAGAACTGGCAACTATCTGATTCCTGGGTTCTTCACAGTAGTGATCTGAAATGAAACAGTTAAAGACAGGAAGAATGGAAGAGATTTCTTAACAGACCACCTACAGAGGAAAGACTGGATATCTGTAGGCTAGGAAACACGATGCAAGTATATCTATCTATGGCAAAATAATCCAAGCAAGGAAACTTTTTAACAAAAGAGCTGGATAGAGCCCAAACTGAAAAGGCAGTCACACAAACAGAATCAGATACTAGAAATACTGATTACTACTGCAAACTCAGGTTGCTTTTGATCTATGGGCCATTTTGAAAACACTGAATTAATAACCATTTCATTGATACACACCCACACACCCATCCTGATCATTGCTACTAGTACCATCTCTACACAAGAAATAAAACTGTAAATCCATTCAAAAGTAAACTTAAATGATGAAAAAAGTGAGATTGGAGTTCAGAAGTAAAAAGTTTGGTACATATTGCACAGACTATTTTATTTATATAAAGGGAGTAAAAACCCTGTCTGCCAGTTGCTCCCATCTCACACACACAAATATTTAATCTTTGAAGACCCATCAGTCCTGAGGAAAGTTATGACTCCTGGTGAAGGGAGATTAGAGTATCCCAGTGCAGTAGCAAGTAATGGGTTACCTTGTTTAATGTAAGTATCTAATTGAGGAGGGATGCAGGCTAGTGATTTATTTCAAACAGACAGAGGTTTTGTCCAGAATGGGATGCTTTAGGAAAGCATATATTAGCCATAGTCCTAGGAATAAAAAGCAATTACTAATCTTCCAACTCCATTCCCCAGGTATATTCTTTTAGTAGTAAGAAGGGGAACTGCACAATATTAAAGTAATCTGGAGAATGTAGGTCAGTTAGAATATTGCTTTACCCACACTTGTAAGGTAAGTAAGTAGTGGTGGATTTTAAAAATTCAAAGGAGTCTTTTATACATCCCCTAATAAAAGACACCAAAGTGCTGTTAGTAGCAAATTTAAATAGACATTGTTTGTGGTGATTAAACCCTTGTAACAAGGGTTACACACTTGTTTTACAAAGAGTATCTTGCCATCCTGTGTGTAATTTTCAGAGACAGAGCAGTAGCTCACCTATACACACAATGTATAGATCACACATACAAACATATATATGTATGCATATACATGTAAACATACACACATGTGTATGCATATGCATGTGTATGTCAATGTCAATGTCTTAACACAACAGAACATTTAAAATGTTTAGATTGAATGCCTTCTACATGATCAGCTCAATTTTGGGGGCATTTCCCTTTTTTTTGTTTGTTTCTTTAAACTGATATGGATGTTACCTTCTTTTCTACAAAGTGTATCCTATTGTAAATGCAGTATTTGACATCAAATTCTCTGCTAGTGAAACCCTATAGAAGAGAATAAGAAAAAAATGCCTCCTGATTATGTTGGTTAACATTCTGCATGCTGCTATTTTGTTTTTGTTTTGCTTTGTTCTTCCAGCTTTATTGAGATATAACTGACATATAACATTGTAGAAATTTAAGTTGTGCAATGTAATGATTTTATATATGTATATTTAGTAAAATGATTACCACAATTAGTGTAGTTAACATATCCATTACCTTGCATAGTAACCTTTCTGTTTCATTTTGATTTTGTGGTAAGAACTCCTAAGATATACCTTCTTAGCAACTTTCAAATATGCAATAAAGTATTGTTAACTGTGGTCACCATGATGTACATAAATTCTGAGGATCTATTCTTTTTCTTGTGTTCTACACATTCTAAGCTCCTGTTGGTCCTATCAACATAATACCCATGGAGAATAGAAACAGAAACATCACAGCTAAAGACAAGTTAGAGAACTCTCTGGTTGCTTAAGGTTTTAGTAAAAGAGAAGCTTGTGGGAAATCAGGTCACCTGAATGAGGGTGTAAAACAAACCAGGATTTCTCTGTGGTCCATTCTGATAACTTGCTCTCAACAAATATACTAGAGGGCACAGTCCATATATTCAGGCTTCTGAATGTTGCACTAATTGAAAGGGAAATGGTGTTCTCAATTTCTGGATGAAAAACATTACTGATAGCTTCACCGTGTTGAAGAAAGTGTCAGAGACATTGATTCAAAACTTGAGACTTTGAGCATACAAGCCACAGATTATATTCAGGAAATTGTACCGGTGCATTGCAAGATTTGTTGTCACTCTACAGAAAACGTTTATGAGAACATCCTGGGTAACATTGATAGGTATACTAGATATACTAGATCTTAAACACAGAAAGTCTGAAAGGATTTTTTAAATTACCACATTGTTTTTTTTTTATAATATGGCTAGCTGGTTGCTTCCCCCCCCTTTTAGTTATTTAATAATTTACATTGAACAGTTTATCTTGTTGGTACACACAAATATTATCTAAAAGTAATGGCACTACAAAATTCTTTATTTGGGGATATTTTAGCCTCAATAACATGTCCTCAATCTTTCTTTAATAACTTCATCATGGTTTTCTATTTATCTATTATCGTTCTGTAATCTTCATAATGGTTTTGGTTATGGTGGCAGAAGTCTAGTTGTCATGAGATACTTACTATACCTGGTTGAAGAATTAAAGTATAAACAAAGTTTTTTTTAAAAAAATTGTGTGTCTGTCAATTAAGATTATGATAACCTAATCTCTCTGTTCTTAAAATGCTACATAACACAAAAATTTTCCAAATTTTACCTCTGGGAGGATTACATGTGATTCTCATTCTCTACATTCAAGTTATGATAGGTCCACTTATTTATTTAAATTATATATTCCTCTTCTATACTCCCTGCCAAATGTTACTCTAGGGTATTAAATATTGGATAATGGGGCGGGAATGGGAGGTTGTGACTGATCCTCTGTGGGCCTCAATTTATATAATAAAATTCCCTTCACTTCTAGAGACTTTGAAACAAATTCAGAACTCAGCCTGTTCAACAGTTACTCTAGTCAGCTAATGTTTCAAAGCCCTAACTCTAATAATGACCCTGCTCAGCCAGGCTGCTTGTAATTTCTATGGTTCTTTAACTTCTCAACTGAAGTTATAAATGGGAAATTCAGTTGATAAAACTCATTTTCTTCATGTGTGTACTTCACCAAAATAGAGCCTTCACTTTTTTTTTCTTTTTCAAATAATTCACAATTTCCAAGTAGAAAACATTATAACTTCCATTTTTTTTAATGACAAAATTCATATGCAGCCACAGGAAATAATCAGTTCTTTACAGTTTTTTTCTTCTCCCAAATTTTCTTGGGTTTACACTTGTCTGAAAATTGTGTTAAAATTATTCATGGAGAACATAGTTACTTCAACTGCCAGGGTTTGTTACACACTCAGTTTTCTGTGAAGAGTGGAGAATAGTGATTGAGTAAATACAGTTGGCTGAGTTGCAATCCTGGTTGTTTGACATGGAACAAAAATTGTGCCTTCTCTTGCTTATACCACTACAGTGCACATAGAATCAATACCAAAATACCAGCATAATCAAAAAAGCTTTGACTTATCTGGGCTGATCCAGTTCTCCAGCCTCATAATCTACTTCTCTTTTACAGGTTCCTACACTCAAGCTACATCTGTCTGCTTTTATTTCTCAAGGCTCCCATGTTCTTTTCAACTTTATAAACTTTTGATTTCTGTACTTGTAGTGTTCCCCATTCCCTAAGTCATTTGTCTAGTTCTGTTTCAGATCTCAAATCGAATATAGTTTCCTTAAGCAAATCTTCCAATCAAATGTAGTTTGCACAGGCCGCCAGGGACTAGGTCATTACACTTGAAATTTATACTCAAAACTGGTCATCCTAATCAGTTCTAAATTATTTGCTTAACGTGGTTATTTGACTGAAACCTGAGCTTACAATTCTTGAATAAACTTTTGATATTTTATCTCAAATACCTATCAGATTGCCTTACACTATAGAGAAATTCAGAATGTTTATGGAATAAATTGGAAAATAATAGTTAAAATACTATTGTATGCTTATATATATGAAATATTAAAATGAAACATATACATGCACACACAAACTCAATCTTCATAGAAAATCTATGAGGTGAGCACGTTAGGAAACAGTTTTCCATGGGTATCGAGTTCTTGCCTATCTTGCAAATAAGCATCCTTGGTTTTGGATTATCTTTCAAGGATATTTGTGTAGAGCAGTTTTGGAAGATACAGTCCCTTCCTCCAGAACAAGAGATAGTAATGCTTACTGTCCCGTATAATAAAGATAATGTCTCCTCCCGAAGCAAAAGAGGCAAGCGTGCTTATAGCCTATTATAAAAGATTCAGGTTACCTAAAAGCAGGGGTCCTCTCCCATAGTACAACACACTGTATACAAGTGTCATCAGGACATCTTTGTGTAACGCTATGAGAATTGGGACTTAGAGAATCAGCATAAAAATGTTGTTAATCCAGCTACTGCTATTGCCATGAGTGATAAACCATTCTTCAACTCCAACCCAGGAGTCTCATATCTTCTACCAGGATCCATGACACTATGACAGAACAACCAGTTAGCTTGAAAGTAGGGCAGAATCTCAAAACTTGTATATTTTTGACAGTAAGTATTATTATTATTATGTCTCCTTGACAGTAAAGTGATCTGAAGCACAGTGAGGTGTAGTGTAGAGGCATTTTATCCTGTATTATTTCAGCTTCATTATACCCAATCAAAATGGCTAGGACTTAGTTTTGTTTAATGTAACCCCATTACAGAGACATGTTGAATATACTATACTGTACTAACAATTGGTCTGGATATCCATTTGTATTAGCATTCTAATGCCCACAGTGTTAAGGTTAATGTACCAAATTATTATCCAATTGGATCAGGGCATATGAAATATATTATCTATATAATATATTTAATATTTATTTATATGTAATAAATTGTATTTTATAAATTGTATATCATTGACTTTCATTGGGGATTTTCGTTCAAATACTTAACTGAAGAGTTCAGATTTTTAAAGTTTTAAAAAATATCTTATGTTAATATATTCCTAATTAAAGCAATTGGTTTAATTGTTAAATAATTTATTCATACATTTCTCAGATAGTTTCCATCTGAAAACCCATTATAAAAGGATATTAAGTTATACTTTAACCATGAAATAAGGAGGTATATTGCTATCAGAATAATTATTATAAGATATTTAGTGGCTTAGATGATAGTTTGAAGGAAAATGATCTGAAAAATATAGTGATCTCAAACTACATAAAAATAAACAGATAAATGACTGAAGTTAAATAACCACATGAACTTGGCCAGTGATTATTCTACTCAGTAGAACTTTAAGTATCAACAGTTCTCTTGTTAAAAATTTTAGTAGTTTTTCTAAATAATTGTGCTACTTTTATATGGAGAATATAAAATACAATAATAATAAGATGTGGTATAGATGTAACTGGCTAGTTAACTTTATTTTTGCAGATAAATTGAATAATGTTTCAAAGTACATTTTAAAAATGACATTTGAATTAGCTACCTATAAAAAAATCAAACTAACAAATTACTTTCCAAACATCCTACTTCTCTGTCCCATGTATATATAACTGTACGCATTAGATATAATTTACATGTCATCATAATATTTCCCTTACAGTTAACAGAGTTCAGGGAATTATTTTCATGTTTATTTTAGTAGGTTATAATGTGTCATCTTAGAGTTTCCAGTAAAATGTTTTCTTGTAACACTTCTTTCAATTTGTCATTTATGTAAGACAGGTAAGAGAAGGAGGTTACTGGCCAAAACTACTCCAAATCTCTATCAACTTAAGAACAGAGTCAATCAATGCTTAGTGAAGAAATGCTGGCTATTTGAACTTTCACACTGGAAGCATTGTTTAGCTTCTTGATATGTACAGTTTTGAATTTCTGTCCATAAATTGTGTACACAGCAATATGTTGAAAGTGGTAGTTTCAGCTGACATTTGAAAACATGAAACCCCATGTCCCAAAGTTTCTTCATACCCTGTCCCTTAATATCTAAATTAAATAAGGCCTTCAATCTGTTCCATCAGGATCTACCCTGCAGAATATTCATGAGAACCCCTA
Organism: Lipotes vexillifer; assembly: GCF_000442215.2. NCBI lineage: Eukaryota > Metazoa > Chordata > Mammalia > Artiodactyla > Lipotidae > Lipotes > Lipotes vexillifer. The sequence goes on along the minus strand of NW_006799156.1, from coordinate 126,193 downwards.
GGGAACACTTACACATCTTAGTTGTCACTTGTCATATCTTCCTCTGAATTTTTGTTTCAAGCTTTTCTTCATTATTTCAGGCTGTCTCTTTTATCTCCAGTCATGCATTTGTAGTTTCTTGCCCATCCTTTGCCTGTGAAAATGGACACAGCCTTTTGCTTTATTCCCTAAGTCAGTGACAACACAGAACTACATGAGGATATTATAGGAAATTGAAAACATAGAGAAGTTACAAAATTGGATGTCAGACGCCATTGTCTCTTAAAGTTAATTACATTCCTGGTCCTAGGACTTTCAGTCTGCTCCATGCTCCCCTCCCATCTCTTTCTTCATAAACTGCAGCTGCTTCTTAGATCTAAGGTCCAGGGCTTTGACCTGTGTTAAAGTGGTAAACATATTTCCTCCTTTTCTGCTCAGCCTACATAGTTATTTATAATAATATCTCACTCAGAAACACTCATTCTTCCTTCAAGAGGAAAATATTTTACTAGTATCAAATGAGTTATCCAAGAATCATGAGTGGATGATTTTCTTAAATGTATGGAACCAGAGGATGATTCTGGATATGCTTCAGAATGAAAACGTTCATTGTTAATTGACTTGATTTCCACATCACTAAAAATTACTAGTGACTTTGAATATTAATTTTCTTACTAAAATAAAATTTAAAGTTTTGCTTTTATGTATAGCAAGGCAAGTAAAATATCTCTTCCAATAATCACAATTCAATTATACAACTAGCTTCAGCCTTCTGGTTGGAACCATTATGGTAGGTTTCAGTTCCATTAAACCAATGCTTATTGATTTGGGGCACTTTGCCAAGAATTAGTAGACACTAAAGAAATATTTAACTTCTGTCCCTGAGAAACATACTCTGCAGTAGAATTTAATAGGTTATACAGGTGATGGAAAGCCCCAGCGATCACAAGTGCACGCACACACACAGCTACTCAAAATGCAAGGTCGAGGCTATACTTTTGGTGCACTGCAGAGTCCTTCAGAAATTTTTCCCTTTCCTTGTAAGAAGTATTAGAAATCTTTCTAACTCTTTAAAATTTTTGTCTGATTATTTACACTTTATTTCAACATTTCCTCCCTTGTCATTTATTCCATGCACTTATATGTCTATATCTAGGACAGTGATCTCAATACTTAGAATGCATCAGGATTCCTTCTAGGGTACTAGTCAAAATACAAGTGGGCAAATTCTACCTAAAACCTAGTGGCCTTTATTCCAAGAGGGTATAGCCAGATCTTTAAATTTTTCCTAGGGTTATTATGAAGCACACCAAATTTTATGAACCACCTCTTTTAAGGACACACTCGGACATTAAAAAATAATTTTATCACCCAACTTACATGTTCCCTTTTTTCCCAGTTCTGTTTCATCATTCTCAGGCCCTCTGAAAGTCCTTATTGAAGAACAAGCTGTGTCTTGATTTCTCAAACATCTCAATGATTGTCTTCATTTTATAGCACACCTTAATTGGCATATATCTTGTACCTTTTCATCATTCAGAAAAGTATATTTGTTCGTGTACAAATATAGTACATTCATCTAGGTTGAGAATTGTAGAATCACTTTTAGCACGTGTTATCCTTTGCTAGGATCTGCTAATTGACTTCTCACAGAACTTTTCACTGATAGTTCTTTCTTTTTGCTTTTCTTTGCAATAGCCTGAGCATAGGTTCTTATTACTTAAATTGGAGTCCACTTGACTCCATCATGGTTAGTATTCACAGGTGTATTATGTGTCTAAGTTCCTGTTCATTCTTTCTAGGAAACATTTAGTAGTTATTGCAGTTGTTTCCATCTTTCCTCTTGTGATTGCCTTGATGTCAGGAATCATATCATTTTTTGTGTGTTTTCTTTCAATACCTGGCCCATATAAGAACATATAATTTTACTACTCTTATTTCTGAATGAAAGAATTAGCCAATCAACTTCTGGACTCAAAGACCTCACAGAAATCCAGCAATATGTGGTTTTCCTGCTTCAAATCCTGTGTGGTTAAACTAATGTCATAGAGATATAATTAGGGGTTTAGGTTCTCCACAGTCTGCAATTCTTACTCATCTCATTCTCTCACTGTTCCCTTATTTCAGTCAAAGCCCAGCATGTGGTTGATATGCACATTTTCCTCAGCTTTCTTTCTGTTAGCCTGAGCTTTGGCAACACTCTCACTTGTATGCATTGCCTTTTTATTTTTGTCATTGCAATTTTATCTCATACCCCTTTTTTACTTCAGTTCGAACACCACTTTTTTGCTGATGCCATTCCTAATCACGCACTCTGGCAAAGATACTTCTTTCAATACTCTTGGAGAGGATAAGACTTCTATCTCTCATCTGCACTTGTAACATAAAACCTTATTTTAAATTATTTATGTATTTATCTCTACCATAGGTCACAAGTGCCAAATGAATGAATGAGAGTGGTATTTAAAGTGACCTTCAGTAGAAATGAAAGTGCGTATAATTGAAGAAAGAGGCAAATGATTAAACGATGGAAAATTAGTTACATATTTTTAAATGTTTGCGGTTAAAAGTCTAAAAACTGGGCTTCCCTGGTGGCACAGTGGTTGAGAGTCTGCCTGCCGATGCAAGGGACACGAGTTCGTGCCCCGGTCCGGGAAGGTCCCACATGCGTGGAGCGGCTGGGCCCGTGAGCCATGGCTGCTGAGCCTGCGCGTCCGGAGCCTGTGCTCTGCAACGGGAGAGGCCACAACAGTGAGAGGCCCACGTACCGCAAAAAAAAAAAAAAAAAAAAGTCTAAAAACCATTCTAGAGTTAAAGAAGGGCATGTTAGGATCGTAGGATCGTTGTGTAGGCAATATCATATAAGATATACTAGTGTAATGAGTCCATCTAGACCATATTCCAAAGTGTAATGTTAATATGGTAGGAATAACCTCGTGCTAAAACCCAAAAAGCCAAGCTGTAATGGCATATTTAGAGTACTGCTTATTATTCAGAAGACCTGGGGAAACTGAAAGAATGATTTGTAACTTTCCCACCTACTCCACCTTTGGGGATAGAGGAAAAGGATGTTCCACTTTGGTCTCATGAGTGAAAACATTCTCTTTTATGTAAGCAATAAGCATTCCAGAAGTTCTCTTCCTTGTTTCTATACACGGCACATTTATGTGCCAGCACTTTGGCATTAAAGTGTGTTGGCATTCTGTTTGTTACATGTCATTTTAGCAATCCTGGCATGCTATGACCTCAAAGCCTTGCTCAATGTCTTTGTCTAGTCCAAGCTTTATAGTAGCTCATCACTATAACTTCAACACTTCAACAATGATAAAAAAGTACAACTCGCCTTTCTCTTCCTTACTCCACTTTCTTACTTATCATCAATTAAGACTGGCATCTTTGTCATACTTATGAAACATATTTCTTTGGTAAAAGGTAGCTAATGCATTTTCATTGTAATCTGGAGAGATTAAGACATCATTTATTTTCTCTGAAACATTGAAAAGATAAAATTTTGCTCTCTGTGAACACCTTATAGTAAGCTTGGTTGCTATGACACAGATGATTTGGAGCAAGGGTTAAAAACAGTACCAACTTATTTCTCCTAAGGCCATTGAAATGCTTGTCGACAGGAAATGTTGAGACTTGATTAGAGTAGTGTTATTGTATTCCCATAACATTACTTCTCTGAGCCTCATTTTCATAATCTGCAAGGGGCAGGACAGGAATAAAGAGGCAGACATAGAGAATGGACTTGAAGACACGGGGAGGGGGAAGGGTAAGTTCAGTGCTTTGTGACCATCTAGAGGGGTGGGATAGGGAAGGCGGGAGGGAGGCGTAAGAGGGAGGGGATATGCAGATATATGTATACGTATAGCTGATTCACTTAGTTATACAGCAGAAACTAACACAACATTGTAAAGCAATTATACTCCAATAAAGATGTTAAAAAATATAAATAAAAAAAAATAAAATAAAAATACCTACCCGTGAGAATTTTTTTTAAAGAGTAAATGATGTAGGATTTGCAAAAGTTCCCAGCTTGTAACAGTGATTCAAAAATGTTTGTTTCTCATCTCCCTTTCTTATTTGTTCATGTATATGTGAATAAAGCCCAATTTAGAAACACTTTAAGTTTTTTTAAAAGACCAATGCTAATACTTTGGAGGAAGAATTTTATGCCAATTTGCTTACAAACATCTGTGAATAAACAGTAGTTGGAAAAAAATTGAAAAATAAAATTCTTAAAATATTTAGATGAGCAGAAAATTGTCATGTAATTTTTTACTTGTCAAATGTTAAGGTAGTTACTGTACTAGACACTGACCTGCATTATAGATTTCTCTCTCCATTAACAGAATCATAGAATATTTTCTTTAACTAGGGTTCCTAATATTTCAAACAAAAGTGATCCAGTTCCATTGTTGACTACAAGCCCAATAACTCACATCTCCATGATTTCTTTCAGTAAATCGTCATTATTTCCAGTCAATAAAACATTAGCTTTCAATACAAATTTCAACACAAAGGAGAGAAGTTGGGAGGAACTCTTTACTTTTCCTATTCACTCACATTACAAATAAGTCATTGAAATGACAAATCAGAGAGGTGAGTTTAATATTTAAAGAGTTTAGTCACATAGGAATCCTGAGAGAAGTTGTGCACCTATCTGTATTCAAATGTGTAAAAAATCCTGACAACCTTGTTTACAGCATAAACATTTTCAACTTATCTAAAGAAGGAGTTAGTTCTTATTTTTATAGAATTTAAATATTGTCTTTTTTGAGCCATACTACATTCTATTTCTAGGCAGCAATTAAAAATATTCAGAAGTTTTTACTATGTTAAGATGAGATTGGAAAATTTCTTTGCTTTGTGTTCATCTTTTTCATTCTTTTTTTGTTCTTAAGTTTAAACGTAATCAAATATGTGTAATTCAGAGGCAGTTAGGTTTCTCCTGAAGCCAGTAGACCTGAGAAAGAATAGATAATGACTAGGTAGATGATGACTTTGTTGGCCCAAGGTAGAGCTTCTGAAGTATAATTATATAAGCAAGTACCATATTCATGAGCAAGTCCAGCTGACTTCTCATACTTCAATCAAGTATGAGAAATGAATTCTTAACTTTTGTCAATGTTATACAGTCATTATTCTTTTCATTAAAAATAATCAGCGTCTTTATTAAGTATATCATTTTCTTTTTATGTTGTAAGCTAAATATTTCTTTATCGGTAAGCAATTGAACATATTAGTGAACAGCCACTCTTTTTTAGTTAATCATTTTTTTAGTTAATCTTTTTCAGCTAATCTGTGTTCAAATCTCAGCTCTGTTTCATATTATTGTCTGTTTTGTGCATCTGGCTCATTGATTTACTTTTCTCCCAAATGGGCCTAATACATCTCAAACAATTGTTAAGACAATATAAGACAACATAGAAAAAATACTTAGCACAGTATGTAACATCCAGTAAGAGCTTGATAATTCATGGCTATAACTATAGTCCTGGTTTTTCAGTTAAAAAAAAAAGAGTAGATTTTTAATGCTTATCTGTTTGTGATGGTTTACTTACCACCTTGGCCATTTAGCATGCAATAAGGTGACAGCAAGATTAGCTAAATTTCTCAGCCTAAAATCTGCTCTTCATACTTTTCACCCTCCAGTTGGGAGTAAAGGGTATTTCTATCAGTAAGGCAGAACATGAAGCCACTGTAGATCCTTAGCTAATTGGCAAGGGGATGATGGGTTGATGGATTGCAGGATGATGGAAACACAGTGATATTCATGTGTTCACTCATTATTTATTCCCCATATATGTTAAATGAACATGTATGTCAAATACTGCTGGGTTCTGGAGTTAGAGAACTGATCAAGAAAAAGAAGGCCCTGATTTAAGTGGCTAATGCATTATGCATGGTAGGTTGTATTATTATTATTATTATTATTTACATCTTTATTGGAGTATAATTACTTTACAATGGTGTGTTAGTTTCTTCTTTATAACAAAGTGAATCAGTTATACATATACATATGTTCCCATATCTCTTCCCTCTTGCATCTCCCTCCCTCCCAGCCTCCCTATCCCACCCCTCTGGGTGGTCACAAAGCACCGAGCTGAACTCCCTGTGCTATGCGGCTGCTTCCCACTAGCTATCTATTTTACGTTTGGTAGTGTATATATGTCCATGCCACTCTGTCTCTTTGTCACAACTTACTCTTCCCCCTCCCCATATCCTCAAGTCCATTCTCTAGTAGGTTTGTGTCTTTATTCCTGTCTTACCCCTAGGTTCTTCATGACTTTTTTTTTTTTTTTAGATACCATATATATGTGTTAGCATACAATATTTGTCTTTCTCTTTCTGACTTATGTAACTCTGAATGACAGAATCTAGGTCCATCCACCTCACTACAAGAAACTCAATTTTGTTTCTTTTTATGGCTGAGTAATATTCCATTGTATATATGTGCCACATCTTCTTTAGCCATTCATCCAATGTTGGACACTTAGGTTGTTTCCATCTCCTGGCTATTGTAAATAGAGTTGCAATGAACATTTTGGTACATGACTCTTTTTGAATTATGGTTTTCTCAGGGTATATGCCCAGTAGTGGGACTGCTGGGTCATATGGTAGTTCCATTTGTAGTTTTTTAAGGAACGTCCATACTGTTTTCCATAGTGGCTGAACCAATTCATATTCCCACCAGCAGTGCAAGAGTGTTCCCATCTTCTCCACACCCTCTCCAGCATTTATTGTTTGTAGATTTTTTGATGATGGCCATTCTGACTGGTGTGAGATGATATCTCATCATAGTTTTGATTTGCATTTCTCTAATGATTAATGATGTTGAGCATTCTTTCATGTGTTGTTGACAGTCTGTATATCTTCTTTGGAGAAATGTCTATTTAGGTATTCTGCCCATTTTAGGATGGGTTGTTTGTTTTTATGTTATTGAGCTGCATTAGCTGCTTGTAAATTTTGGAAATTAATCCTTTGTCAGTTGCTTCATTTGCAAATATTTTCTCCCATTCTGAGGGTTGTCTTCTGGTCTTGTTTATGATTTCCTTTGCTGTGCAAAAGCTTTTAAGTTTCATTAGGTCCCATTTGTTTATTTTTGTTTTTATCTCCATTTCTCTAGGAGGTGGGTCAAAAAGGATCTTGCTGTGATGTATGTCCTAGAGTGTTCTGCTTATGTTTTCCTCTAGGAGTTTGATAGTTTCTGGCCTTACATTTAGGTCTTTAATCCATTTGGAGCTTATTTTTGTGTATGGTGTTAGGGAGTGTTCTAATCTCATACTTTTACATGTACCTGTCCAGTTTTCCCAGCACCACTTATTGAAGAGGCTGTCCATTCTCCACTGTACAATCCTGCCTCCATGATCAAAGATAAGGTGACCATATGTGCATGGGTTTATCTCTGGGCTTTCTATCCTATTCCATTGATCTATCTTTCTGTTTTTGTGCCAGTACCATACTGTCTTGATTACTGTAGCTTTGTAGTATAGTCTGAAGTCAGGCAGCCTGATTCCTCCAGCTCCATTTTTTGTTCTCAAGATTGCTTTGGCTATTCGGGGTCTTTTGTGTTTCCATACAAATTGTGAAATTTTTTGTTCTAGTTCTGTGAAAAATGCCAGTGGTAGTTTGATAGGGATTGCATTGAATCTATAGATTGCTTTGGGTAGTAGAGTCATTTTCACAATGTTGATTCTTCCAATCCAAGAACATGGTATATCTCTCCATATATTTGTATCATCTTTAATTTCTTTCATCAGTGTCTTATAATATTCTGCATATAGGCCTTTTGTCTCCTTAGGTAGGTTTATTCTTAGATATTTTATTCTTTTTGTTGCGATGGTAAATGGGAGTGTTTTCTTGATTTCACATTCAGATTTTTCATCATTAGTGTATAGGAATGCCAGAGATTTCTGTGTATTAATTTTGTATCCTGCTACTTTACCAAATTCATTGATTAGCTCGAGTAGTTTTCTGGTAGCATCTTTAGGATTCTCTATGTATAGTATCATGTCATCTGCAAACAGTGATAGCTTTACTTCTTCTTTTCTGATTTGGATTCCTTTTATTTCCTTTTCTTCTTTGATTGCTGTGGCTAAAACTTCCAAAACTATGTTGAATAAGAGTGGTGAGAGTGGGCAACCTTGTCTTGTTCCTGATCTTAGTGGAAATGCTTTCAGTTTTTCACCATTGAGGATCATGTTGGCTGTGAGTTTGTCATATATGGCCTTTATTATGTTGAGGAAAGTTCCCTCTATGCCTACTTTCTGGAGGGATTTTGTCATAAATGGGTGTTGAATTTTTTCAAAAGCTTTCTCTGCATCTATTGAGATGACCATATGGATTTTCTCCTCCCAATTTGTAAATATGGTGTATTACATTGATTGATTTGTGTATATTGAAGAATCCTTGCATTCCTGGAATAAACCCCACTTGATTATGGTGTATGATCCTTTTATTGTGCTGTTGGATTCTGTTTGCTAGTATTTTGTTTAGGATGTTTGCATCTATGTTCATCAGTGATATTGGCCTTTAATTTTCTTTCTTTGTGACATCCTTGTCTGGTTTTGGTATCAGGGTGATGGTGGCCTCATAGAATGAGTTTGGGAGTGTTCCTCCCTCTGCTATACTTTGGAAGAATTTGAGAAGGATAGGTGTTAGCTCTTCTGTAAATGATAGAGTTCGCCTGTGAAGCCATCTGGTCCTGGGATTTTGTTTGTTGGAAGATTTTTAATTACAGTTTCAATTTCAGTGCTTGTGATTGGTCTGTTCATATTTTCTACTTCTTCCTGATTCAGTCTTAGCAGGTTGTGCATTTCTAAGAATTTGTCCATTTCTTCCAGGTTGTGCATTTTATTGGCATAGAGTTGCTTTTAGTGATATCTCATGATCTTTTTTATTTCTGCAGTGTCAGTTGTTACTTCTCCTTTTTCATTTCTAATTCTATTGATTTGAGTCTTCTCCCTTTTTTTCTTGATGAGCCTGGCTAATGGTTTATCTATTTTGTTTATCTTCTCAAAGAACCAGCTCTTAGTTTTATTGATCTTTGCTATCGTTTCCTTCATTTCTTTTTCATTTGTTTCTGATCTGATCTTTATGATATCCTTCCTTCTGCTAACTTTGGGGTTCTTTTGTTCTTCTTTCTCTAATTGCTTTAGGTCCAAGGTTAGGTTGTTTATTCGAGATGTTTCCTGCTTCTTAAGGTGGGCTTGTATTGCTATAAACTTCCCTCTTAGAACTGCTTTTGCTGCATCCCATAGGTTTTGGGTCGTTGTATCTCCATTGTCATTTGTTTCTAGGTATTTTTTAATTTCCTCTTTGATTTCTTCAGTGATCACTTCGTTATTAAGTAGTGTATTGTTTAGCCTCCATGTGTTTGTATTTTTTACTGCTCTTTTCCTATAATTGATATCTAATCTCATGGCGTTGTGGTCGGAAAAGATACTTGATACAATTTCAATTTTCTTAAATTTACCAAGGCTTGATTTGTGGGGGCACGAACCCGTATCCCCTGCATCGGCAGGCGGACTCTCAACCACTGCGCCACCAGGGAGGCCCGTGTTTGTATTTTTTACAGATCTTTTCCTGTAAATGATATCTAGTCTCATAGCATTGTGGTGGGAAAGGATACTTGATACAATTTCAATTTTCTTAAATTTACTGAGGCTTGATTTGTGACCCAAAATATGATCTATCCTGGAGAATGTTCCATGAGCACTTGAGAAAAATGTGTATTCTGTTGTATTTGGATGGAATGTCCTATAAATATCAATTAAGTCCGTCTTGTTAAATGTAACATTTAAAGCTTGTGTATCCTTATTTATTTTCATTTCGGATGATCTGTTCATTGGTGAAAGTGGGGTGTTAAAGTCCCCTACTATGAATGTGTTACTGTCGATTTCCCATTTTATGGCTGTTAATATTTGCCTTAGGTATTGGGGTGCTCCTATGTTGGGTGCATAAATATTTACAATTGTTATATCTTCTTGTATCAATCCCTTGATCATTATGTAGTGTCCTTCTTTGTCTCTTCTAATAGTCTTTATTTTTCAGTCTCTTTTGTCTGATATGAGAATTGCTACTCCACCTTTCTTTTGGTTTCCATTTGCATGGAATATCTTTTTTCCATCCCCTCACTTTCAGTCTGTATGTGTCTCTAGTTCTGAAGTGGGTCTCTTGTAGACAGCATATATATGGGTCTTGTTTTTGCATCCATTCAACCAGTCTGTGTGTTCTGGTGGGAGCATTTAACCCATTTACATTTAAGGTAATTATCGATATGTATGTTCCTATTCCCATTTTCTTGTTTTGGGTCTTTTATTGTAGGTCTTTTCCTTCTCTTGTGTTTCTTGCCTAGAGAAGATCCTTTAGCATTTGTTGTAAAGCTGGTTTGGTGGTGCTGAACTCTCTCAGATTTTAATTGTCTGTAAAGGTTTTAATTTCTCCATCAAATCTGAATGAGATCTTTGCTGGTTATAGTAATCTTGGTTGCAGGTTTTTCTCCTTCATCACTTTAAATGTGTCCTGCCACTCTCTTCTGGCTTGCAGAGTTTCTGCTGAAAGGTCAGCTGTTAACCTTATGGGGATTCCCTTGTGTGTTATTTGTTGTTTTCCCCTTGCTGCTTTTAATATGTTTTCTTTGTATTTAATTTTTGACAGTTTGATTAATATGTGTCTTGGCGTGTTTCTCCTTGGATTTATCCTGTACGGGACTCTCTGTGCTTCCTGGACTTGGTTAACTATTTCTTTCCCAAATGGAACTCTCTGTGCTTCCTGGACTTGGTTAACTATTTCCTTTCCCATATTAGGGAAGTTTTCAACTATAATCTCCTCAAGTATTTTCTCTGTCCCTTTCTTTTTCTCTTCTTCTTCTGGAACCCCTATAATTCGAATGTTGGTGCGTTTAATGTTGTCCCAGAGGTCTCTGAGACTGTCCTCAGTTCTTTTCATTCTTTTTTGTTTATTCTGCTCTGCAGTAGTTATTTCCATTATTTTATCTTCCAGGTCACTTATCCGTTCTTCTGCCTCAGTTATTCTGCTATTGATCCCTTTTAGAGTATTTTTAATTTCATTTATTGTGTTGTTCATCGCTGCTTATTTCATCTTTAGTTCCTCTAGGTCCTTGTTAAATGTTTCTTGCATATTCTCTATTCTATTTCCAAGATTTTGGATCATCTTTACTGTCATTATTCTGAGTTCTTTTTCAGGTAGACTGCCTATTTCCTCTTCATTTATTAGGTCTGGTAGGATTTCATCTTGCTCCTTCATCTGCATTGTGCTTTTCTGTCTTCTCATTTTGCTTATTTTACTGTGTTTGGGATCTCCTTTTGCCAGGCTGCAGGTTCATAGTTCCCGTTGTTTTTGGTGTCTGTCCCCAGTGGCTAAAGTTGGTTCAGTGGGTTGTGTAGGCTTCCTGGTGGAGGAGACTAGTGCCTGTGTTCTGGTGGATGAGGCTGGATCTTGTCTTTCTGGTGGGAAAGTCCACGTCTGGTGTGTGTTTTTGGGTGTCTGTGGACTTATGATTTTATGCAGCCTGTCTGCTAATGGGTGGGGTTGAGTTCCTGTCTTGCTAGTTCTTTGGCATAGGGTGTCCAGCACTGTAGCTTGCTGGTCGTTGAGTGAAGCTGGGTGTTGGTGTTGAGATGGAGATCTCTGGGAAATCTTTGCCATTTGATATTACGTGGAGCTGGTAGGTCTCTTGTGAAACAGTGTCCTGAAGTTGGTTCTCCCACCTCAGAGGCACAGCAGTGACTCCTTGCTGGAGCACCAAGAGCCTTTCATCCACATGGCTCAGCATAAAAGGGAGAAAATGTAGAAAGAAAGAAAGACAGAGGATAAAATAAAATAAAATAAAGTAAGATAAAATAAAGTTATTAAACTAAAAAGTAATTATTAAGAAAAATAATTTTTTCTAAAGTAAAACAAAAAAACAAAACACAAAAAAATGGACGGATAGAACCCTAGGACAAATGGTGAAAGCAAAGCTATACAGACAAAATCTCACACAGAAGCATACACATACACACTCACAAAAAGAGGAAAAGGGGAAAAAATAATAAATCTTGCTCTCAAAGTCCCCCTTCTCAATTTGGGATGATTCGGCTTGTATTCAGGTATTCCACAGATGCAGGGTACATCAAGTTGATTGTGGAGATTTAATCCGCTGTTCCTGAGGCTGCTGGGAGAGATATCCCTTTCTCTTCTTTGTTTGCACAGCTTCTGGGGATCAGCTTTGGCCCCGCCTCTGCATGTAGGTCACTGGAGGGTGTCTGTTCTTCGCTCAGACAGGATGGGGTTAAAGGAGACGCTGATTCAGGGGCTCTGGCTCACTCAGGCTGTGGGGAGGGAGGGGTACAGAGTGCTGTATGAGCCTGCGGCAGCAGAGGCCAGTGTGAAGTTGCACCAGCCTGTGGCGCACCGTGCGTTCTCCCGGCGAAGTTGTCCCTGGATCACAGGACCCTGTCTGTGGCGGGCTGCACAGGCTCCCGGGAGGGGAGGTGTGGATAGTGACCTGTGCTCGCACACAGGCTTTTGGTGGCAGCAACAGCAGCCTTAGCATCTCATGCCTGTCTCTCGGGTCCGTGCTATTAGCCGCGGCTCACACCTGTCTCTGGAGCTCCTTTAAGCAGCGCTCTTAATCCCCTCTCCTCGCGCACCAGGAAACAAAGAGGGAAGAAAAAGTCTCTTGCATCTTCGGCAGGTCCAGACTTTTCCCCGGACTCCCTCCTGGCTAGCCGTGGTGCAGTAATCCCCTGCAGGCTGTGTTCACGCCGCCAACCCCAGTCCTCTACCTGTGCTATGACCAAAGCCCAAGCCACAGTTCCCAGCCCTGCCCACACCGGCGGGTGAGCAGACAAGCCTCGGGCTGGTGAGTGCTGGTCAGCACCCATCCTCTGTGCGGAATCTCCCCACTTTGCCCTCTGCACCTCTGTTGTGCTCTCCTCCGCGACTCCGAAGCTTCCCCCCTCCATCACCCGCAGTCTCCACCCACTAAGGGGCTTCCTAGTGTGTGGAAACCTTTCCTCCTTCACAGCTCCCTCCCACTGGTGCAGGTCCCATCCCTATTCTTTTGTCTCTGTTTATTCTTTTTTCTTTTGCCCTACCGAGGTATGTGGAGGAGTTTCTTGCCTTTTGGGAGGTCTGAGGTCTTCTGCCTGCGTTCAGTAGGTGTTCTGTAGGAGTTGTTCCACGTGTAGATGTATTTCTTTCTGATGTATTTGTGGGGAGGAAGGTGATCTCCACGTCTTACTCTTCCACCATCTTCCCCGTCTCTCCCCAGGTTGTATTATTGTTGGCACTTTTTTATTCTTTTCTTCCTTTTAAGAAGATTATATATTACCACTTATTGCCATGTCCACATCTCCCATGAGAAGAAATATATAGTATTCATCTTCATTGACTATTTTTTAATTTTAATTTTATTTTCTTTAACATCTTTATTAGAGTTTAATTGCTTTACAATGATGAGTTAGTTTCTGCTTTATAACAAAGTGAATCAGTTATACATACACATATGTCCCCATATCTCTTCCCTCTTGCATGTCCCTCCCTCCCACCCTCCCTATCCCACCCCTCTAGGTGGTCACAAAGCACCGAGCTGATCGGCTGCTGCTATAGGGCCGCTTCCCACTAGCTATCTATTTTACGTTTGGTAGTGTATATATGTACATGCCACTCTCTCACTTTTTCCCAGCTTACCCTTCCCCCTCCCTGTATCCTCAAGTCCATTCTCTAGTTGGTCTGCATGTTTATTCCCATTTTGCCCCAAGGTTCTTCTCACCATTTTTTTTTTTTTTTTTGTATGACAGACTCTAGATCTATCCACCTCATTACAAATAGCTCAATTTCGTTTCTTTTTATGGCTGAGTAATATTCCATTGTATATATGTGCCACATCTTCTTTATCCATTCATCCGACGGCGGGCACTTAGGTTGTTTCCATCTCCGGGCTATTGTAAATAGAGCTGCAATGAACATTTTGGTACATGACTCTTTCTGAATTCTGGTTTCCTCAGGGTATATACCTAGTAGTGGGATTGCTGGGTCATATGGTAGTTCTATTTGTAGTTTTTTAAGGAACCTCCATACTGTTCTCCATAGTGGCTGAACCAATTCACATTCCCACCAGCAGTGCAAGAGTGTTCCCTTTTCTCCACACCCTCTCCAGCATTTATTGTTTCTAGATTTTTTGATGATGGCCATTCTGACTGGTGTGAGATGATATCTCATTGTAGTTTTGATTTGCATTTCTCTAATGATTAATGATGTTGAGCATTCTTTCATGTGTTTGTTGGCAATCTGTATATCTTCTTTGGAGAAATGTCTATTTAGGTCTTCTGCCCATTTTTGGATTGGGTTGTGTTTTTTTTTTGATATTGACCTGTGTGAGTTGCTTGTATGTTTTGGAGATTAATCCTTTGTCAGTAGCTTCATTTGCAAATATTTTCTCCCATTCTGAGGGTTGTCTTTTCGTCTTGTTTATGGTTTCCTTTGCTGTGCAAAAACTTTTATGTTTCATTAGGTCCCACTTTTTAATTTCTGTTTTTATTTCCATTTCTCTAGGAGGTGGATCAAAAAGGATCTTGCTTTGATTTATATCATAGAGTGTTCTGCCTATGTTTTCCTCTAAGAGTTTGATGGTGTCTGGCCTTACATTTAGGTCTTTAATGCATTTTGAGTTTATTTTTGTGTGCTGTGTTAGGGAGTGTTATAATTTCATTCTTTTACATATAGCTGTTTAGTGACTTTAGCCTTGGCCATATGACCTCTGACTTCTTCCAGACAATAGTTTATAAGTGAACGTATGTGCCACGTCCAAGCAGAACTTTTAAATGATGTCACAAGTCTCTCCTTCTGTTAAAAGAATTCAGTTATCTGCATAAATTGTATGATTTCAACTTGAGGCCCAGCATAAAATAACTTGTGCAACACTGTTGTAACCTAGTCACAGACTGGCATAGAGCCTAAGCCTAGAACATAACTGCAGCTTCCAACAGCATGTAATGTGATAGAGAACTTAAACCTTTGTTGCTAAGCCATCATGACTTGGGATTGTTTGTTAGCACAGAAAAGCTGACAAATCCAGACAAATACACAAATAATAATCCTTCAGAAAGTGCTAATCTTTATGCAGACAATTAAAATGGCAAAAATGGCATAAAGATATGTGAATGATACTTTAGATTTGTTGATTAGGAAATACGTCTCTGAAGGGGTGATATTTAGGCTGAGACTGCCTGATAGGAAGTCATCAGTCAAAGACAGAAAGCAGAAAGAAGACCATTAAAAAATAAAAAGAAAAGCCATTGCAAACATCCTTGAACAAGAAAGACTGTGATGCAAATGAGTGTGATGAAATTCAAGGACACTAAGAAGGCTAGTGTGGCATTCAGAGCAAAATGGATAGGAGTGTGACAAGACATAAGCTCATGGAGGTAGGCATACACCAGTTCATGGGGGGCTTTATAAATCAGGTTCAACAGTTTGAATTTTATGAGAAGTTATTGGAAAGGTCAAAGCAAAAGTCATGGACCTGATTTCCATTTTCAATCACTCTGATTCCTATTTCGACAACTGGTTTTAATAGGGCAAGGGAGAAACTGGGACATATTTGAAACTTTGAATTATTCCGGAGAAGGTGGTGTGCTGATGACTTGGTTGGCATTGGTGAATAATTTAAATTTCTTTCCTGTGTATTCAAGTAGGTATATCCTACAGAGTTCTGGACCCATTACTCTTTTCTCTAAGCTGAGGTGATCCGAGTGAACCTTTCCAGGAGTGATTCAGTCTGCTTCATTTAAAGATGTCTGATCAGTTCTTGGGGTCAACGTTTTTCTTCATAAAACAAGGTTAGATTCACCATTTATAGGGCAAAGTCATTTTATTTCATCTTATCTTTTCATTACTGTGAAGTAGCGTTTCCATAGATGCTGTGGCCACCAGAAAGTTTTATTACAACTTGCTTGTCATCTTACCATAAAACATGGTGATCTACTTCAGCATTCCCCTTAGAATAAAATACAAAAAAGTGTTTTTATGCAAATTTAAGTTTTTGTATTTCAACATAAATATCGTCAGATTTAAAAATAAGATCAAAAAAGATCAAACTGACTGGTAAGCTTGGTTTTCCCTAAATAGTTTTTCTTCTGATAGCTAAATTTTCAAGTAAAACTAAGTAACTTCTAATTTTCTCATTTATCAAGAGATTTAATGGCCAAGTGGAAAAGGAGGCAAGACACACATGATATCAAGTTATCTGATACAATTCCAAGTTTCTGTTTTGCTATGGACTGAATTGTATCCCCCCAAATTCATGTTGAATCCCTAACCCCCAATATTACTGCATTTGGAGATAGGACCTGGCAGGAAGTGATAAAAATTAAGTGAGGTAGTAAGGATGGGACCCTAATTCAATAGAGTTGGTACCCTTAGAAGTCACCAGAAATTGAATTTGCTAGCACTTTGATCTTAGACTTCATAGTCTCCAGAACTGTGAGAAATACATTTGTGTTGTTTAAGCCACCCAGTCTATGATATTTTGTCATGGCAGTCTGAGCCGTCTAATATATGTGTGTGTGTGTGTGTGTGTGTGTGTGTGTGTGTGTGTGTGTGTGTGTGTTCCCAGTAATTAACAGTTTTAATCAATTTTCCATTTTACTGGGACACATAATAATCATCATAGCTATTTCTTTATGGTCTCAGAAAAAATAGGCAATCAAAGATTCTGACAAATTCAGTTACCTATGTTTTTATTGTTTAGCATAATTTATTTAGTCTCTATTGTGTTTATATTAATTTCAGATATTGCGTAAGTTTTAATGTTAAATTATTTTCAATTTTTTCGTTAAACAATATTTTAGAATTTGATATATTTCCTTTTATTTCTAGCTTAAAATATACCTATTCTATAATATTTTAAAATTTAATTTTGTTTCATTACTAACCCTTATTTGCTTTTTTTCCCTTAGTTTTTGTTGTGTTTATGTCATCATGATACACTGAGGTTTTTTTTTTTTTTAACTTTTTATTTTATATTGGAGTGTGGTTGATTAACAATGTTGTGTTAGCTTCAGGTGTACAGCAAAGTGATTCAGTTATACATATATGTGTATCTATTCTTTTTCAAATTCTTTTCCCATTTAGGTTGCTACATAATATTGGAATTGACATGTACATTGAGTTTTAATGGAAAAATTATTTTTCCTTCTTTTCTTTGTGCTCTTCATGTGACAGATACTTTTCAATCAGCCCTTCCACTATTATTGTAATGTTAATTCTGTATTTAATGAATGCTAATTGATTTTTCCATAAGATTTTTAAATTCAGGGAGCTTAGCTTATAGACACTTTTAAGGTTGTATTTCTTTAAAATATAGATCACTCAAGCATTATTCCTGAGCATAATGTTTTTCTAAATGTCTCTATTATAATCTTTTATTCAGTACTTTTTTCCTGAATTATTTTCATGCTTCTAAACCTCCTTCTTACTCTTTAAACTAGAAAATTTCTAATAATGTTTCTTTTTTATATTCTCTCTTTGTTGTGAAAAATCTAATAAACTCTTTACAGTATTTTCTACAAAAACAAGAATGCCTCCAACTTTTACTTTTTCATCAGTTATTGATTGTTTTCTTCTCTTGACACCATTATTTGCTCGTAAACCAAAAACATAGCATTAATGTAACATAATAGCTTCAAAAACTATTGGAGATAGAACATTTGAGTTAACTTTCTAAGCATATGCAGCTTATGGCTTTATTTATAAAAGTCACATATTGTTTAATTCATTAATACAATATTTTCCTCTAAATACTCCAGAAACCCAAACACCTGTTTCCAGGGAATAGCTTACATGACAACCAAATGAATTAAGTGTAATTCCCCAAATCATTTGATATTTGGGTATTTCTTTAATGATGCCATACTGCTTCAAAAACATCTACTGAAAGCATCATACACCAATAAGATTGCAAAGATTAAATAAGTTAATACCTTTATTTAACTTAGAACAGTGCCTCAAATATAGTAAATGCATATAGATAGCAACAATTATCTCTACCCCATAGATCTTAACAATTATTGTTTTTACCACAATGTTGAGTAGAGTGCCAAGTAATGGCAGGTAGTC
The DNA here is from genome assembly GCF_000442215.2 of Lipotes vexillifer. NCBI lineage: Eukaryota > Metazoa > Chordata > Mammalia > Artiodactyla > Lipotidae > Lipotes > Lipotes vexillifer. The sequence continues at coordinate 108,082 of NW_006799156.1, read as the reverse complement.
AATAAATTCTGTTGAATTAACTTCTTACCTTTTATTACAGAAGACAGTTTCACCTTTGGTTTTACTTTATAAGTTAGAAATATTAGAATTGCATGAGGAATTACTTTCAAGTTTGGCTTCTATCTACCTGATTTAAAGACAATCTGGCAAATTCACTTAATTTTCCATTTGAAAAACTTATATGAAAGTAATTCTGTTAGGAAACTTCTCATCCAAGGCATAAATTGACTTAATAGAGTATATCCCAAGATCTGAAATTGAACTCAAAGAATTCCTGAGCACACCATTCAGCATATACTCTCAAAGTAAAGAATAAGGAATATGGACAGAAGAACTATTTTGGCAAGAGATTTGAGCCTGAAAGTCCTGATAAGTCAAGTCAAGGAGTCCCTCCCTAGAGCCCTCACATTTGCATATCACTTTGGCTGCTCTCCTTTAAGTATAAACACATCAATTTCATAAAAACAAACATTGGAGATATAAAAGTCTTTAATATTGTATGATTCAACCAATTTCATTTTTTAGACAAATGAACTGATATTAAGAGATTTTATCTTTTTCATTAAGTTAATGTTCTAGTAGAACTAGGACTAGCATACATATTAGGACTGAAATATATACACTACCATGTATAAAACAGATACCTAGTGGGAACCTGCTATAAAGCACAGGAAGCTAGCTCGGGTGAACCTGCTATAAAGCACAGGAAGCTGAGCTCGGGTGCTCTGTGATGACCTAGGTGGGTGGGGTTGGGGGCTGGGGGGGGAGGGAGGTCCAAGGGGGGGGGATATATGTACAAATATAGCTGATTAACTTCGTTGTACAGCAGAAACTAACACAACATTGTAAAGCAACTATACTCCAATTAAAAAAATAAATACAGAACTCCTGATTCCTGAATTAGTGCTCTTTGCCTAAGAGTACATTGACTTATTAGAACTGTCACATCAATAGTTGCTGGGAGGAGCTTGATTTCATGACGTAGAACTGAGTTTAATTGGTACATTGGTTAAAGTTGAACATGTGATCAGATATCTAGACATTCTTTAAGTCTGAAATTCTTTCTCTGGTGCAGAAACTTCTATTTCTTTCCTCCTGCACATTTTATTTCCTACCTAGTATAAGTGTCTGACATAGATGTTGCTCAAAAATATTTACTGAATAAATAAATGATGAGGATCTGTTGATTTTGTTGCATCATATTTTATGGAGAAGTTCTGAGAAGACATAGAAAACATGGCACACTAATAAGGATCTTTGTGTGATTTCCTTGCTTAATATTGACAGTACCACAATCTGCAGATAAAGGACAATCCTCAAGTAAAAGAAATATGTGTTTAACAAATGTTCTCTACGTGTGTATGCATTTTTCAAGCAGGTCTACAAAAGTGCATGTTTTCATCTGGGCTCTTCTTTTGCTAGGCCTTGACAGTGTCATCTTTCCCCCACATCTTCCCTGACTTATTGGGAAAAATGAAGCAGCAACATCAGAGAAGTCTTTGGTCCCTTCTAGCTGTTGCATTCCCTGTGATTCTCATATGCTATGCTTCTAATTAAACTCCTTGATGCTAATTAAAAATGAGAATAGAACAAATGTCACTAGCTGAATCCAGACTCTCTTCCCTTAAACTTAGTAAACTCTTCAGGGCTGGGGTTTTAGATTTTTCTCCTAATTAAGATTCTATTGGCACCCACACCCTGTCATGTGTACTTTATCATCAGTTCCATAAAAATAATTCCAGATAGTGGATCAGAAAATACCTGTCTTCTCTAAAGTACTCAAATCAGAAGAATTTTTTTCTGCAGTGCTGCGGCATGCTAATCTGTGGTTTGGCAGATGGTGTGATACAGCATGTAATTTGGCACGCTATGTCTATCAGCCTGTGGTAACCCTTAGGCAGTTTATTTCTGCAGGAAACAATGATGATGGCAAGGACAACATGTGGTGACCCAGAGAAACATAATCATGTTAACTCCTGACTCTGCAAAAACTTAACACGTGGCATTGTGATTAGCATTTTCTAAGGATCCAACATCTATTAAACAGACATTTGTTTGACTGTGTTAAATTGCTTCTGGTTGGTTGGTTCTTTCTTCCATTAAATTTACCAAAGAATGCACTGCAGCATTTTGAAACTGGAGGTCTGTCAACTGATCAGCATCACCTCTGTGCTTGATGCACTAGTAATTTCAACTCATATTATTTGCTAGTTTTTTCTCTTCTCCCTTGCAATTAGAAGACTAGTTTTTGCTTAATATTTTATATCAACTCTCTATGACATTTTATTTCATTTCAAATAAGATAAGATATAGTAAGAAGGCAAACTTACAAGGCTTATTTCGTGGCAAGAATGATGTGTGAGGTAGAAATAGAGATGTGTAAATGTGAATAGCCTGAATAAGGAAACATTAGGTGATAGTTTCTTTTCTAGTTTGAAAAAATGAACAATATTTTAAGGTGACTCTAACTTAGTTTTATAAAAAAATATGAGTCCTATATTTAAAGAACAAAATGTAACACTGTTATTTCTCCATTTTGTTTAAAGGAAGGGGTATAGGATCCCCTCCTTTCAGGGGAGGAATATTTGTATAATCAAAGATTGACAATTTAAAACCTTTAAATAAAAGACAAAAAGGTATAACTTATGATTTGTGTGTTACCACTTCTTATTGGAGAGATGATTAATTTTTTCTCTCTCCAAGGCAATATATATAGCAAAATCTTAGAAATAAAGCAACTTCAAAGCATTTTTCTCTATATATTCTTCCAGTGAGAAAAATGAAGACTGAACAAATCACTTGAAATAATTAGTCCCCACCATGTGCTTATGGAAGAGTTTGACCTTCAGAACTCACTAAGTCTAAATTGCAATTAATTTCTATATTTTATATAGGAATACAATACATTTTCATAATTGAAATCTCCTAATAACTTAAACATTTGTAAACAATTATCTACAAATAAATATGTGGTTAAGTACTGTGTAAAATGAAGGCCATAAAAACTTTTAGGTTAAATGGTCAAGTTCTATCAAATATAAGAAGAATTTAAGGAGATACATTTTTGAATTTCTGTTCCCAGTCTACTGCAGTGTTATGGGTCTGTGCCTCATTCTTCAATGCCTATTCAGATATTTTCCAAACGGAATAACATCCTTTCACACTGCCTCCCAGAAGCTAGAGTTTGAGCACAATCATACTACTAGCAGCTTTGGCCACAGATCCAGGGTGTGAAAATTTGAAGTGAACCTCAAAAACCTAAGAGGTAAGACATAGTTCTTATCTAACTTTTACAAATTCCAGTGTTGACTTCTATTTCTCCATCATACCAGACACTGTGATGGAAGGCTAAAACATGTAACAGAGTCTTAAGTCTTAATTAGAGTTTATTTCAGAATCCCTAGTTGCTCAAGAGCCTCTGGACTGGTAAATGTCTTAGCGGGACATTTAGCCTGAGAGCCACACAGTTATCAAAAAATTCCTATTTCATTTCCTTGTCCTCTGATATCAAGTAAGCCCTTATTCATTTTGCCTTTTCTTATTACATCTTCTCAGTAGGGAACTTTGGGAAGTGTATGTCCTAGAGACAGAAGCTTAGGCTTATTTCCTAACTATCTATGGAAAATTAAGAGTTGGCTTTTACATTTTTTCGCTCATGTTACCCAAGCATAGCCAAGCACAGTCTCCCGCTGAAGGCATTACATTTTTAGACACCACTGAAATGGCAGGGGTCCTTTAGCAGTTGTTTGGAATGACTGAAGTGCTTAGGAGTCCTGAGGAATGGCAGAGAGAACCCAGGGATGGCAATGAAAAGCTTCATGGTCAAGTGGTCAAGAAGCTTGAGTAACAAAAGCCAAGCACATAGACAACCATGGTACAAGGTAGAAAATGTGAAATGACAAAAACAAACCTCAAAGTATAATGGGAACTCATAGGCTCAGAAGATTCACAGTCAGACATCTGGTGTAGGTCTTAGAGAATGGCAGAATTTACACCTTTTGAGCCTGGGAGTAAATATTATATGTGCTCTGCCTATGGTTCCCACATTTCTTTTAGTCAGCATGCAGCTATCATATTGCTCTAATGCAGTCCAGGGGGTCAGATACATTGGATTCTAAAACTGTTTAACAGTCTGCCATCTCTTTCCTTTGAAAATGTTTAAATAAAGTAATTCTGGATGATTGAAGTGATAACAGATTTCAAGCCTGCTATAAAATACATGGTTCACTTAAAAAAATAATTCAAAATAATTAACAAATACTTTGTTTTTATAATCAAACATAAGTTTTCCCTGGTCTACTGTAAAATAAATGTCTAAACAATCAGTGAAAAACCAAATAAGACATCAGTAGAAGGAAATTAGTTATGTTTTTCTTATAATAAGGGTCTTAAAGTCAATAACTTATTAAAATTCTCAGAAAGCTTGATTTTTAAAAATTTATCAAAATTCCTTTTTTTTTTTTTTTTTTAAGATTCATTTGGCATATTTATCAGTGCTCCGAGGTGCTTGTTCTGCAGCGACATCTTATGGACTTGGTTAGAGTGCACAACCATTTAATAATGTCTGGCAGCAGTGATCATTGTTCTTACAGATTTCATACAAATCTGCTTGTGCTTTGAATGTGGAAGTAATTAAACTGATACTATGAGGACTTTTTTTCCTTTTCTGTTGTTGCTTATCTAAAATTTCCTTATCAAGGCAACTGTATGATTTTTAAAGCACTCTAAAATATGTATTGAGATCTGAAATTCTCAGGACATATTTCCAAGATAGGATAGAAAGGCAGAAGCTGCTGAATAGTGAAATGAGTCAACAGTGAAAGATCACAGTACAGCTGGTGTTTGTTGGCAAGAGTTTCCACTTAAATTTTGCAGCAGTGCAAATGCCTCTATTATTATTGGCACTTTTCACTGATTGCGATCACCAGGAGTGGGGGGCAGGGGGGAGAAAAAAGGAAATTGAAGTATTTGAAACTCAGAGAAATAAACTGTGAAATTTCCTTTAGTACATAAATTTAGCTGTTTCTTCTTCCAAGTGTGTTCTTTTGACAGAATAACACACTGTATTAAACTCTAGAAGAGGAAATTTGATTCTGCTTTCATACTTTTATGATTGGATTTACATTCTTAAAAGAGACCTAGATTTGTAATCCAGCTTATAACACCTTTTCACAATCTACTAGAAGAAAAATAGTTAATCAATGACTTCTAAATCACCTCTGAATTAATAATTTTCTACAGTTTGTTTCATATTTACTATCAGATATGCTAAAAAGAGAAAATTCACTTAGAGGAAGAAACCTTGCACATAGTAAAATTTCACTCAATGTTCTTTAATATACATTAAAAAAAAATCAAAGATCAGTATAGGAGTACAAACTCATGCTAAGTAATTTCCATGTGTCTACAGAAAGTAAGGCCATAATAAAGAGGGAAATTATCAAATATATGATGCTGAAAATTCTATCAAATCTTGATCAGCCAGTGAGTGATCACTAATTGTATCAAACACCACATTCTACCTGAATAAGAGGAGGAAATTCCATTATGTATTTTAGAGTACATGGTAGCTCTTCTATGCCATTATGATCACTGACAAGTGAAGATCATGGTGAATCTTTGTGTAGTAGCTTGTGATCTTGCTCACATATGAAAATTGCCAGTGCACCTGGTTAATTATGAAGGACCCTGGGCATTTTTATGTGTACCTCAAACACTCTGAAAATAATTTGATTTTCAAGGACCATGTGTCAATGACAAGATAAATCTGAGATTCTACATTCCAGAGATCCTCTACGGAATAAGAATTGTATACCTTTATTTTCCAGGCCCTTCAATTAGAGACAAAGCTTACCCTATGACTTAAAACTGTATGCTGCATTATGAGAGATATAGATAACGCAGTCTTTTAGATAATGGTTTGTGCCTCACACACAGCTATAAACCAATCAGGTTTACTGCCTTAAAGTGAATATTGGAAGAATTGCTAGAAACACAAAAGTTAAAAGTTGGATTGTGTTTGGTGGTGGTGGAGAATATGATGACTTTGATTTAAGTTATGTGATCTTGAGGTAGCAATCACTTATCCAGATGGACAAGTATAGAAAGCAGTTAGCAACGTGGTACTGAATTTAAGGTATATGTGAGGCATCAGTCATATAGATTTGAGAATACTCCAAAGAGGAGTGTCAGTTAAAGTGCATTCTGGTAAATTCTTAAAGGACATAATAGAGAAAGGATGACTATAACACCCATGGCCCAAATAGTGGACCATGACAGACATGAAATATTTGCTGTATTTATCTCCTTTGTAAAAGTACCACACCACAAGTTCATTAGTTTGAAAATGATCTATCTCATACTTGAATTAGATTCAGTATCTTATAATAAAAACTTGTTCCAACCCTGAAACATGAAGGTAACTACTGGTAGGAATAGAAGCTCATAAATATTTATGGGCAAAGAGACATCTCAGTATACAGAAAATGAAGTGACTCTACACATGGATGGTAACTGATACCAAGATAAGCATACTATACCAGAGGGGCATATGCCACCAATATAGTATCAATATAAAGGTCTATAGATATTTAAATGTGGAATTTTAATATATAAAATAATGTATTCCATTTAAGTATATAATTATGGATAACTAGGAGAATTTGGCTACCTACCATTATAAAAATCATAAGGAAAACCAAGTTAGCTTAAGAGGGAATATTGGAAATATCTAAAGGATCTGTATCATTGCTTGAATAAAGACAAGGCTTTACCACTAGCTTCTTTCTTAAGTATAGGTATAGGACATTTTATTTATTTATTTATTTATTTTGAGAAGTACTGTAAGAGTGAATCAAGTGGAGGAAGATGACAGTGTTTTCTATGCCAAAATATTTTTTTTTAATAAATAGGAAGGCAACTGGAAGCAACACACATAAACTGATGGGTTCCAACATTCTGTTTCTAATTGGCTAATTTCATATTAGCATTTTTACATCCTTTCTTCTGATGTGAATCATCATGGGGGAAGAAAACAAGGCAAATGATTTCCTGGCTGAGAAAAACATCTTTGCTTCATTACATAATTTTAATTTGCTCTGGTTTCTATTCTGAACACTGAGAACTCAATAGAGAAAATGTTGCTTTTTAACACATAACTATGTGCATTTACATAACTATGTACATTAAAAATGTTAAAAAGCCAACTTCCACCCTGTCCCATTTGTCAGATCCTGCTTCCCCAAGCTTTTCAAAGTTGGAGTCTGTGATGCCTGTCAATGCAGATTCAGTCCTATCAAGTACTGAGATAGTCTTTACCAGGAAATGTAATGTAACAGCACAGTCTCACCTCAATAGGGCTTAGAGAAAGTCTTGCAGTCAAAGTCATAGTATTTATCTAAGTAGGAGTAAGCCACAAGTACCTGTGAAGTGTCTGATACTAATATTAACACAAGCTCTAATAAGTGCTGCCATTTCATAAGTGTTTACGATTAATGGAAACTCATAGAACATTTTCCTACTGCAGGGCTGAGAGAACAAAAAAACTGAAATACTAATCCAGTTATGGGGAAAAGTCCCTGGTAACAACTTAAATTTTAAATTGTTCTCAGGGGACCTAGACAATGGGAATAAGGGAGAACTGGAAACAGATCAGTCCTCACAGGGGCTAACACTTCAATTCCAATTACTTAATCCTTTACTTGATTAAAATGATTATTGCCCTTAGGCAAACAGGCTGGCAAAAGTAAATTTGATTAAACTTCTAAGGAAGATAACATCATACAGAACCTCAAATTATCTCTACAATTTTACATTTTCAGTGATGGTCACCAATAGAAAAATCAACCAAGCTTAAGAGGAGACAAAAATCACATGACCACAAACAAAGAGAAACCATGGATAACAGAAAGAGTCCCAAAGGATCCAGATAAAGGCAATGAATCATGAACTTTAAATCAACTAGGCTCAGTGACTTCAAAAATATTAACAAGCAAAAATGAAAACTTTGGAGAACAGGATTCAATAAAAAGAAGCAGATGGAAATTCTACAGTAAAAACGAATATATAAAAACTTGGAATAAGAGTTCAAAGGATGGTGTAACCTCAGATTACACACAGTTGAGGAGAAAATTAGTTAGTTGGTCTGTAGGTCAGAAGAAAATATTCAAGTTGAATAATATAGAAAAAAGGATAAAATACTGAAATGGTATAATATGCAGCAAAGAAGTTATCATACTTAAAAATAAAAGAAGTATGACTCTTAAAACTGCTTATTGAATATTTTACTGAACTATACAACCAGTACAATAAGACAAAAAAAAAAATATGTGAATTGAGAAAGATGTCGTAAAACTGTCATTTTCATATGTGACATAAGAACATCATAGGATGCAAAAGAACCTATAATAAGGTCTGTAAGTAAGGTATTGGAATTAATACATACATTATAAAAGTTATTGAATGCAAGGCCAATATAAAAAACAATTAAAAATGGAACTTAAAGTAGCTACCTTCACAATATCATAAAAACATTAAATATTTAGGCATAAATTTAATCGTAAATATACAAAACCTTTACATAGAAAACTTAAAAACAATATTGAGAGAATTTGTTAAAAACAAATAATTGGAAAAATCTAAGTTGTAGATTGGACAACTCAATTTTTGAAACAAAATTTTCCCAAACTGATTTGTGGATTCGATACAATCCTAACTAGATTTCCAGCAATTTTTAAATGGAAATCAATATTGATTCAAATTTTATCTAAAAACACAAAGCATAATTGTGCCAGGATAAACTGAAAGAATAAAGTATGAGGACTTAATCTGCTAAGTCTCAAGACTTCATAAGTTTACACCCTAAAGCAGATTTCCCAACCATGTCATGACTGACATCTTGGGTAGAATAATTTGTCTTCAGAGGCTTTCTTGTGAATAGAGGATGTTTTCCCACATCCCTATCTTCTACCCACTGTGTGCCAGTAGTAACTACTGTCTCCATTTTTCACATACATAAATGTTACTAGATATTGCCAAATGTCCCCGACAGGGAGGGGACAAGAATCACCCTTGGTGAAGAACCATTACCCTAGAAATCGTAGGTGTTTATGCAGCAAAAGCCATGTACAAGAATGTTCATAATATTCTTGTTTATGTTCAATGTTTATATTAGTCAAAAAATATAAACAATCCAAAATCCATAAGCATTAGAAGGGTTAAAAGTTTAAGCATAACTGGATTCCATAAATCCTTTACACTAAGCTAATTACAATTATCTGTAAATATACAAATATATTGCACAATCATAATATTTAGCAAAATTAACCAGATAAAAAGAATACCTGCTCTCTGATTCTATTTATATAAATTTCAAACACAGGCAAAGCTAATATATAGTCTTTGAAGTCAGTGTAGTGATTATCTTTGTAGAGGAAAGGAGAAAGAGAGGTTAGAGATTACAGAAAGGCATTATTGTGTTCTTTGAGCTGCTGCCAATGCTCTCTTTTTAACCTATATTTTTATTATCTTGATTTGTTTTATATTACATCAAGCTTTACAGTTATTATATGAAGTCCTCTGTATGTATATATGAATTGAATAAAACTAAAAATTTCCAACTCTGTCAACAATAAGAAAGTAAAGAAGAAAAAACATAGAATAGGTGGGACAAAGAAAATTCAAAGAAAAAATTATAGATATATACATAAATAAGGCAGTAATTGCATTGTGTACCAGAACTAAATTTATCAGTTAAAACCAAGTTTGTTATATTTAAGTAGTAAAACGTAGTTTATACAAGTGACACATCTAAAATAGCTGAGAATATATATATTTGTTAAAGTAAAAAAATGAAGAAAGAGGTCAAATGGTATTAGAAAAAGCTAGTGCAGGTTAGGTCTTAAGACAGCATTAATAGAGTGCTACATACTACAAAATAATAGCATTCAGTTTATGAGAAAAATATAAAAATTTTAATGAATTTCGATTATGTTAAGCAAAGATTGAGAAAAATATGAGGAAAAATAGACGAATCCACAATTGTCTGAGTAATTGAATGATAAAAGATCAGTAAAAACAGAATATGAACAACACAAGTGACAACTATAATGCACTAGATATATATAGAGAGAATGTTGCACCCATGAACTGAAGAATATATATTCATTTCCAGCATACATGGTACCTTATGCAAATAACCCTCATGGTATTATTCAGTGAAGAAATGGGAACTATGATGGATGACCACATAGGGTGAATTTTTTTAACAATGCTTTTTAGAAGTTTTTGTATGGATAAAATCTACATTTGTATGTAAAATTTCTAGTTTGTAGGACATACTAGGTATTCAACAATTGTTGCTTTCCTTTCTTTTAATACCACATTTATACTTGCCTATATTTGTGTATACCTCTGTGTTGGCAATGAAGACACCAAGCTTGATTCCAATCAGCAAAAATTTTAATCTATTCAACTTGAACTTCTAATGATTATTTTAAGATCTTTATGGTTGAAATAGGTTTTCTCTTTTGGACCTCAAAAGGAGGTTTTATATGCCTTATCTTATAATTACCGCTTCCTTTCTGTTCTATGGTCATGGTTTGTTCATGCTTAAAATTAGGCTTGGCAAATCCACATGTATCTTCTTTGTATTTGTTATCACAGCTTACTTCTGTTTCCTTTGTTATGCTGTAGTGAAAATAATACAGGTCACAGATTCAGAATACACAGGTTTGCATCCTGGTTCTACCAATAGCTAACTCTGCTCCCTCATCCCGAAAATATACTGTTGTTATAAGGATTAGAAGAGATCACACCTGTTAAATTGTGTCTTGTCAATTCTAAAGCCATACAAAAGTAACATTACTAACTTTCGCTATCAGAGTCTGTATCTACCTGTAGGAGTATGGCTGTCAAAAGCAAACTCCACTTCTGTCACTATGACTAGATTGGCTTAGTCTTTATGCGGAAATAAAGGAATTACTGAAAATAATTAGCCCTTTTGAATTTGTATCATTATTACTATTTTGAGATATTGATATTAAAACTTTGAGAGGCTTAATGGGTTGCCAAATGTCTGAAGATGGCATTTTTTCCATTTAATTATGTTTATGACATAAATATAAGAATTCAGTGTCTTATGACAAATACCAGAGTGATAATTGGAATAGATTCACATCTTTGAATTTAATCATTTGATCTCTATCCACAAGTAATGTAGACATAGATATTTATTATATATTAAGATAATAACAACAGCTAAGATGTATACAGGCATCACTGAATACTCTGCCACTTGCCAGTAATGGCTATATTCTTGCGGTGCTTGCTTCTTGGTCAAAAAGATAAATTACGAGGACTCTCTTTATATGTAGAATGCATCTGTAGTTTAGAAGAATGCTGGCCAATAGGATTAAATACGATTCTAAGTTGTGAAATTCCACAATGAATTTCTCCAGCAAAAACTATCCAGTTTTTTAAATAATGTACACTTAAATATTCCTTTATGTAACCCATTCTTTCAAAAATGTATGCTCAAATCTTAACCTTAAGGAAATAAACTAAAAGTCCTTTTCCTTGAAATAAAATAAATTGTATTTTAAACAAATGATCCACAGACCTGTTTACCAACTTGTTTCTAACTCTCACAAGACTCATTTTGACCACTGTTATAGAACATGGCTAAAACCTAGCAAAACTTATTATCTTATATCCTCATCCCTATTTCCAGCTCTGCTCCTGTCTTTTTTCCTATCAGTTTATAGATGGAGAGAGAGAAAAATGACTCAAAAAATTTTCACCCAATGTTTTATGTTTTCTGGGAAATAGACATAGGAGCTTCTGTGGCCTCAGGGATAGCTTAATGACAATAAGTACTGAAGGCAGAAGCTTGGGAAATTTTATGACTATACGACCTTCCCCATGTGGTATGAATCAAGCAAAAACCCAGGTAAAGTTAGAGACTTTCACAAAGATTTTACTAGCCAAATTTACTCTCCAAATAGCATTCCCTTTTCATTGTAACTGCACTGAGCACTCTGAAAGTGTAGG
>NW_006799156.1:63639-95960 GCF_000442215.2 Lipotes vexillifer | reverse complement strand
GGAACAGCGCTTGCAAGAACATGAAAAAAAATCACCTCTTCATCATTTTTTGTCTTTGATCCTGGTGCCTCTCCCCCCTTTTTTACACTGGAATTTTATATTCTTTATTGTTTGGATTTATAGAAATCATGGCACTTGGATCTCTCGCTCATGTCCAGCTTCCAGGAATATTGAGGATCAACTATAACTGACAAGTACAACAGGGAAACGTGAAAACCTAGGTTGGTTCACTAGGAAACACAATGCTGAAGGAAGAGCTAAACTTGTGTACTACAGAATGAGAGGGAGCTGGACTGCTGTTTAATTTTGGAATATGTATAGTTGGATTCTATCAATAGTTGCTTATCTGATGAACCAAGAATACTGTCTATTATACCAAGGCCATAAAAATTATAATAAAAATAACAACTTGTGAGCATGGTACTCTTTTAGGCCCTTGCAGCATGGTATAACAGAAAAAAAAAAAAAAAACATTGAGATTAAATGGGAGACAGAAGTTCTATTATCAGCCTAACCTTAAACATGCCATATGACCCGGGAAAGTCATTTAATCTTTATAAACTATAACTATACCAGTAAAATGAAGTCAGGGTAAGGATTAGGCAAATTCCTGGGATCTAAAAGTCAAAACACTTACCAAATTCTCTTTCCTCTTACAAATTGGCACTCCATTTTATGCTTTATCTTTTCCACCACTTTACTGGAGAATTATCTGGGCTTTATCACTGCATTTTCTCTTTATTCATTTCTTCCTCATCCCTTGCAATGTGAATTATTCCACTTCACTGAAACTGTATTCCTTGATAGTGCTCCATGAAACCTTCCCCAGGATCCTCAGATGATTTTTAATTTGGGCTTGAAAGGCATTTTCTAAATTCAATGATTCCTTTTGATACACCCTATCCTTCATTTTACATATATTCACTATTATATTTTAAGCAGCTTTGACTACAGCTTGATTACTTACCTTTATCACTCCCTCATCTCCTAGAAATGTGGCTGGCATAAATAATTATTAGTTGAATTGTTACTGTGAGATTCTGTGGGTCTTACTCTTTGGACAATTGGGCTTGAGTGGTACATGCATAACCTTAATAATAATGATAAAAGTTATTTCATTTATATAATAAATATGTTCTCTACATAATATGTTCTATGGCTTATTCAAATTTCCTAGCATTCTACTTATTTGGAAGAAATGTAAAATGGTCATTATATTAGAGATCACTAACCCTGTGTATTATGGTACCGTATAATTTAGCTTCTACTAAAGACTCAACTATTCTATTTAATACTCAAAGAAATACTTGGCATACCAATATCAGGAAATAAAAAACAAGTGCTGAAATGCAAAAGAATGGCATATATTTTTAATGTACTTACATGGTGGGAAAGGTGTGTCAATTAACTATCAGAATGAATGCAGTTCTTTAATTTTAAAAGTGATAGCTGGGCTTCCCTGGTGGCGCAGTTGTTGAGAGTCCCCCTGTCGATGCAGGGGACATGGGTTTGTGCCCCGGTCCGGGAAGATCCCACATGCCACAGAGCAGCTGGGCCAGCGAGCCATGGCCACTGAGCCTGTGCATCCGGAGCCTGTGCTCCGCAACGGGAGAGGCCACAACAGCTAGAAGACCGCATACCACAAAAAAAAAGTGATAGCTATTTAGCTAGTCTCTCTCAAGTTTCACTCAAAACACCTGTATATACTATTAAGACGACAATACGATGAAAGTTAGGATTACAAACATTTGTATTATATTCACATCAATTTAAAAAATAATGGGATCAAATTTGAAAACATAGTTATATTGTATGCACATGCCTACCTCCAAAAAAGGAATGGAAAAGGCTTTTGACTCCTGTTTTTAGCATTTAGCTTATATATTCATTGGAGTTAGCTGGGTTTGACTGGGTCCTCTGAGAAACAGATGCCAAGAAGAAAGTACTTTTCAAATTATTTCTTGGAGAATATGTCCATGAAGGCGAAAGGGGAGAGAGCATATATAGACAGGCAGAGGCCTCTGAGTCAGGTCTGATACCTGTGAAAGGAAAATGGGAAGCAAGAGGGATCATGTAGGCAGAAGCCTCAGGCTGCAGTGCAGCTCTGAGGAAGTCTCACCCAGACAGATGAGAGTGCAGAGCCAAGATTTCTCATTAGAGGAGCCCCATATTTGGCAGGAGTGGTCACACTCTAGTGCCCCATGGTGCTCAGTCATTGGCTAGAAGCTGCCTGGGCATGGCCTTGACATGAATGCTCTGGCAGATCTAAAGGTGCAAAAGCTAGAGACTTTTTTGAAGGGAACAGCAGTTTTTCTCTAAGGACCTTCTGAGCAATGCACCCCCATGACTGCCACAGCAGAAAATCACAAATCTAATATGTGACAAACGTGTTCTGATCTGTTCAGAATCATGCCATCTCTGTACACATCAGTTTTTCTCTCTACATGAATTCATGAAAGAAAATAAATCTCTGGGTATGTGATGCTAATGGATCATAGATGGAAATGACTGTTGGTACATTGCGGTCTGGATGTGTCAACAGAGAAATTGCATGTGGGCAGGAATAAAACAGAAAATTCTGGCACAATCTTCCTGTCATGTGATTGACTCTGGAAGGCGCTTTATCTGTCAGAGAATAACTAAACAACATAAGAATCCTTAGCAAAAGCCAGAGAATATTTTCATTCCTAGAGGGAGACAGTTATTAACTCAGAGTCAAGAAGAGGCCAAGTAGGAGAAAGACCTTAGGTTACACACAGCACTTAGAATAAAACCCAAGCACTTTACCTTGGCCTACACTTGCTTTCATTTTTGCCTATATTTCATTATGTTTCATTTTTTCCCTTACAATAAGCAGTTGAAAGCCACTCTGTTTTGATTTTGTTTTTACTTTCTCAAAAACTGGAAGCTTTTTCCTACCCTAGAGACTTTGCACAAGTGTCTCCTGTCCAGAATATCTTCCCAAGCCTTTCCACTGTGGCTGGCTCCTTCCCATCAAATGGATCTCTGAGACCTGCCTTGAACACCCTCTGTAAGGAGATACCCCACACTCCTTGTCTTCATCACAGTGACATGCGAGCATCCTTCATAATGATTTGTATTATACAGTTGTACATGTACATATTATTTTTACACAGGACTTTACAATCCATTAGGGCAGTGACAGTATGGTTTTGTACACTTACTACACAAAGTCATAGCATAGCAATACATATTTGTTGAAGAATTATTTAATGGACTAACGAATGGCTATGTATATCAACGTTTTGTATTTTTTTTGCGGTACGCGGGCCTCTCACTGCTGTGGCCTCTCCCTTTGTGGAGCACAGGCTCCGGACGCTCAGGCTCAGCGGCCATGGCTCACGGGCCCAGCCGCTCCGCGGCATGTGGGATCTTCCCGGACCGGGGCACGAACCCATGTCCCCTGCATCGACAGGTGGACTCTCAACCACTGCGCCACCAGGGAAGCCCTTATATCAACGTTTTTGATATGCATCACAAAATTCACAACACTGCCCTTCAAAAAGGTTGTAAAATTTTATATTCCTCACATCAGTTTATGAGAGCAAACGTTTCCCTCTTCTTCCTTAACAAAGGATTTTATGACTTAAAAGAGTTGTTCAAATAAGTGAAAACAGAATTCATTGTTTTTTTAAATTTATGTTGAATTCTATTCAGGTTGAACATTATTTTAAGTGTGGTAACATTTTTATTTCTTCTATTGTAAACTATCTGTTCATGTTTTTTTCCCTATTTTTTGGATATACCCAAAAATATATATCCAGACTGGATAATTTATATGAAATATGTCTATGAAATTCATATAAAACCATAAGAAACCATAATGAGCATTCTGTGATGTGGAAAACTATCCATGACATATTGAGATAGGACTTGATTATTATTCAGAAAGGAAGAGATAAACCCATCAACCCAGCCCTCCCATAAAAACATGCTCTTCTGAAATTTTTAAAATATCTGAGCACATGTGATACATGCCTAAATTTCAGTAGTATCCAGTGGACAACACTATCTTACTTAAATGATTGAACTGAAATGGTTTTCTGTATTGTTGTGGAAAGCAAAATAAAACAAAGAAAAATAATTCTATGTAAAGCAATGATACATGTAAATAATGAGTAGGTGGCTTAAAGCAATAATGTGAAAAGTGCTTACATTTTTCTGGGCTTTGGCTTCTTTCTTTGAACTTTTAAATTCAGCTGGTTTCTTCTCCAGGCTTCCTGCCCCAATTACCTGCTAAACTTAGCCCAGAATTCCATTCACTCACCTCAAGATGGGTAACTTATTCTCATTCTTAGTCCTGAAATTTTTGAATCCTTGATTAAATTGAGATTAAAAGCATATTTACAGCTTGTGTCTTAAAATTTTATTTTACTTTGAGGCAGGCTGTCCTCTTTACAAAGCCACTGTCCATATATGCTCTATAGCAGGGGTTTCAAAATGTGGTCTGTGGCCCCCTTGGGTTCCTGGAGGCTCTTTTAGAAGATTTTGAAGTTAAAACATTTTCTATATCTAGACTAAGAATCTCTTTGCCTGTTTTTATTCTCTTACACTGTGTTGCAATTTGCACTGACTGGACAAAGCAATGGTGTGTAAATCCACGGCATCTTAGCATAAATCAAGGCACAGTCATCAAGCTGTATGAGCCATCATTGTGTTCTTTACCATCACAAACACACACACACACACACACACACACACACACACACACATACACACACACCCCAATAACATGGCAGTTTCATTTAAGAATGTTCTTGATGAATTTTTAAGTGTTACTTTGATTAATTCTTAACCTTTGAGTATGTATATACATTCTGGATGATAAGTGGGAAGTATGCAAACAGCACTTTTGCTACACACTTGCTGGCTGTCCAAAAAAAAAATGACTTGTGCAATTATTTGCTTTGTAAACTGAACTAGCTGCTTCTTTCATATAATAGATATTTTCTTGAAAAAATTATTAAATTATTCAGGCTTGGATATGGGACAGATATTATATCAAATTAATGAAATGAGCCTACATTCTGGTAAATAAATGAGAATTTGTTGCCAATGATAAAATTAAAGCTTTGTATCAACCAATATGAGCTTGACATCTTCCCACATATAAAGATTTTTCTGATGAGGTCAGTGGAAATTTTAATGAAAGTGATATTTTGATATTACATAATGAAATGTGCCAACAGTTGAAAGGTCCACATAACTTAATGAACAAATATTTTCAAGATGACCAATACATAATATCACAAAATAATGATAGACACAAGGTCTATTCTAAGTGCATGATAAGCCAATAGATTTTAATATGCAAATGTATGAAAAATTCATTGATGTGAGTTCCAGACTTTACATTAAATCTAAATTTTAATATTGTTGGTATTTAGCATAGTATCAAAGAAGAATATCTTTTATCTAAAAAAGCAATTATAGTATCTCTTTCTTTTCCAACTACATATATATGTGAATGTATTTTCCTCCTTCAATCCAAACAACATATCACAGATTGAATACAAAAGCACATACGAGAATTCAGTTGTCTTCTATTGAACCAGATAAAAATTTGCAAAAGTGTAAAACAGTGTCACTCTTCTCACTACTTTTATGTGTTGTAAAATATGGTTGTTTTGTATAAAAAAGATGTTAGAATGAGTTTATTATTGTTACTTTAAAATAAATACATAATTCTAAATCTTCTTAGTTTTAATTTTAAACCAGTAAATATTAATATGTATAGTTCACATGAATAAATGTGTAAGAATGTAAGTTTTATGTGTGTAAATTTTGTTGTGAGGCAAAAAGTTTGAGGACTTCTGTGCCGAAGAATTCCCTCCAGTCACTACCCCCACTCTAGCCAGCTATACCTACAGAGCTCTACTTAGGGCAAAATTAGATAATTGTATATTTTGTTTCTACTTCTCAATCTAAATTGGGTTTGCCTTACTTCTTTCCCATCTTCCAGCATTGTCTAGCATAGTCTGAGACTAGATAAGTAAATCTGCCTGTTTCCTGGAAAAAAAAGTATTAAGAACCAAACTTCTGTAGATATATAAAGGTCTATAGATAAGCAAACGTTATAAATGTCCTTGAGCTTTGTCAACAGGCCTTTGTCTTTCTCTCAAGTGATTAGGAACTTAGGTGAGAAAAGGGTATACTGGTGATTGAGCCAAGTTGTTCCCCAACATCTGTCACATTAGTTGGGAATACTGATAAGTAATTGGGAGAACAAAACATAGATGGAAGGGTTGAGGTTTCCTTCTAGTGTAGCCAACATACATAGTTGGGAATTAGTGGCCCAATTGTGAGCATAGTTCTTGAGGGTCTTTGATCTGTGTATTCTGCTGGTTAGTATGTTATACAATGTGATAATTTTTAACTCCCAAGGCTTTGGCATGTGACTCTAAATCTAAAATCATATAGAACCTGTTCTTGTCAACCTGGGACTAATTACAAAAATTCTATTTATGGGCTGATGTCCGTTTTATTATGGGTTGTGTAGACCTGAAGCAAGTGCATGGACCTCAAAAAATACATGGGTTTCAATAAAGTACAAGGGCTTAACAACAGTGATCCTCAGGATGCCAGTTGTTGCAGCTTGACCTCAGCAAGAAAGGTGCTGGCCTTGCTAGCCAAGTCCACCTTATAGAGAGACACACATTTCTGAAAGGACCTCAGGGTCCAGACTGCTGCAGCTTAACTTTGAACTTCACAGGTTCAGCTTTTCCTGGTTTTGGCAATGATTCTATTATATAAAAAATAATGTCTCTGCATATATAGTCTTTTAGACATGAGAAAAACAAAACAAATAGATACTTCTTTTCCTGTGTTCTTTAGCTACATTCCATCCTGGACTTTAAACTGTGCAGTACTGATTTTGATGCATGCTTATAAAGCTTCTAGCTCTGAATTGTCTGTGCCAAGCATAGGTGGGCAGTACTACATCAGCTACCCAAATTATGTTTCTTTTTCTAAATGTTGTTTTAAGTGCCTTGAGGTCAAGAGAAAATATTCTAGGGAAATTAATATATCTTATCCTCCAGCTCAAGAGGCAACATCTTACTATACAATCTCAAGTTGACTGTGAAATTTAATTACTTTCGCCTTCTCTGTGGCTTGGTGTTTTTGTGATGCACATTGGCCACATGGATGCAACAGCAGTATATTTAATGAATCAACATTTTAAAAGAATATATTTCTTAATATAAAGGCTGTATGTCCTTTCTTTGGTAAATATGCAGAAACAACTCAATAAATTTTATTTAAAATTCAAAGTGAAAAGGCAATTTTGAAGGCCTCTAACAACTTGAGGTTCTCTGTATCTAGGACACAGTTTTGAGGGAGGTGTCTATGTCCATGATTGAGGAAAAGAGGTGGAGTAGTATCAGTTGAGGGATATCAGTCTCAAAATAACAGAAGGTGATGAAAGGCAGTGAACAGTAGCTGTGAGAAGTCTGGAGCAACATTTCTGATGGGAATGACTAAGTATGAATTTGTGAAATAAGATATTGTTTTCTTGGGAATATCAGAAATAATAGGAAAACCTAGCAAACCAAATACCCTGCAATAAATTATTCATTGAATAATTTACATGTGCCGCATGTGCCCTAAGCTCTGAGCTATACAGAAATGAAGTGTACAGACAAAGGCCCTATCCTTAAGGAATTTATATTCTCATTTGTAAATTCCATAGTTAAATAGGATGGAGTTTTGAAAAGTCATAAATGGGACATTTTTTGGAAATATAAATGATCAAAATTGGAGAGGGTGTGGAGAAAAGGGAAACCTCTTGCACTGTTGGTGGGAATGTAAATTGATACAGACACTATGGAGAACAGTAGGGATGTTCTTTAAAAAACTAAAAATAAAACTACCATATGACCCAGCAATCCCACTACTGGGCATATACCCTGAGAAAACCATAATTCAAAAAGAGTCATGTACCACAATGTTCATTGCAGCTCTATTTACAATAACCAGGACATGGAAGCAACCTAGGTGTCCATCAACAGATGAATGAATAAAGAAGATGTGGCACATATATACAATGGCATATTACTCAGTCATAAAAAGAAATGAAATTGAGTTATCTGTAGTGAGGTGGATGGACCTAAAATCTGTCATACAGAGTGAAGTAAGTCAGAAAGAAAAACAAATACCATATGCTACCACATATATATGGAATCTAAAAAAAAAAAAAAAAAAGTTCTGATGAACCTAGGGGCAGGACAGGAATAAAGACACAGACGTAGAGAATGGACTTGAGGGCACGGGGATGGGAAAGGGTAAGCTGGGACGAAGTGAGAGAGTAGCATTGACATATGTACACTACTAAATGTAAAGTAGATAGCTAGTGGTAAGCAGCTGCATCGCACAAGGAGATCAGCTCGGTGCTTTGTGACCACCTAGAGGGGTGGGATAGGGAGGATGGGAGGGAGACACAAGAGCGAAACGATGTGGGGATATATGTATACATATAGCTGATTCACTTTGTTATACAGCAGAAACTAACACAACATTGTAAGGCAATTATACTCTAATAAAGATGTTAAAGTAAATAAATGCATAAATAAATACATAAATAACTTTTTTTAAAAAGTTTGGTGACCAAAGGAAAATGGAAACAAATGGTAAAAGAGAGATTAGAGTATGTGGTCAAAGTCAGCCTCCTGGTGCGCACTTATTAGAGCATATGAAGGACCCGTCACTGTGGGAAACTGATCTTCAGGATGCTACTTCTCTAGGGCACCATCTCTTAAGCTTGTAATATTCCAAAATCATATTCCTATATAAAAAGAAAGAAAAAGAGTGTCAGACTGCCATTCTGCATTCAGAAAAATATAGAATTGGAGTTACCATTATCCCTATAGACTATGTTATGGCAGGCTTAAATCTTGTGGAGTTTAATTTCCAATCAAAGGAGTATCTATGGAGCATGTACTCTATGAAAAGCACTGTGCGTGTTTCTAAGAACCCAACATTGATAAGATTTTTTGTCTGTCCTCAAAGAGCACAGAGTATGATGGGAAGGGAAAAGGGGAGACACAATTTCTAACAATATGTTAAATATTATGATAGAGGTCTAGAGAAGATGCTAGAATAGAGCCTTAATTGTATGCATCGTATTTTCCAAATTAATTAAAGGCAGAGGTAGTAGTATGAATATTTCATATCAGGTAAGGGATAAGCATTGACCAATCAGAATGGATTTGTCAACAACCACTAAGGACATCTTGGGACAAACCTGACGCATGTCAACCCTGATTTTGAGCCGTGTGCTACCATAATTATTGTTTGCCAGAAATAATAAGGCCTTCAGCCCGATACCAGTGAGCTATATATTCTCTTCTATTCTATTCTTTATTACTGTAACTAAAGGAAATGCTAAGCCAAAGAAGGTGATAGACAAATATCCATCAACTCTGAAAGATGGGTATAAATTGGTGATGCTGACTCTACCAAATAGCAGTGTCTTCTGTGTTGTGTGATGCTGAGGATTCCATTGTGTTTAAACTCCTGTAACTCATCAAACAGGTGAAAAAAAGCATAGCTTATTGCCAAAACATTATGCATCACCAATTTCACCTCTTCAGTTATTAGTTGTCCAGAGATAATAATTATCACATTTGAATTATACTTTTTTCAGTGCATAACTTTAATAAATATGACTTTGTTGTGTGTACCATCTGATTTTAAAACATTGTTAAGAGATTTCCAAGGAAATACAATAGGAAACAATTCCAGCCACAAGCAAATCATCTGAAACACAAGCACTTTAAATATCGAATCACTAATACTTTATCAAGTTCCCCTGCATCTTCTCTCTACTGGAAACTTGGCTGGTTTGTTTGCTTGTTGACTTTGCTTCATAACATTCAACTAATAGAGCTTGGATTCATAACCTGACTCCACCGTTATCAACTGAGTAACTACTTAGTTACATACTTCTGTTGCTTGACTAATATGTGCTTCATATTAGAAACTGGGGATAGTGGCATCAAAATTAGAAATGTCTTGCTGTTAAAAAAGACAAGGCTCTCAGTGTATGCGTGGTTTGTAGTGTCAAATAAATAGTAGCTAAAAATTGTAACTAAGGCTTTTTTAAAAGAGTTTTTTTCAGGGATTTAAAGAATGGGGCTCACCAAAATTGTTTGCATTTGTTAACATTCAGTATTTCTTAGATTTAATTTATTTCTGCAACATATACAATTGTTATAACGAGGAAAAATTACTCAGAGCTTACCACTTGAAGGCTTGTGAACACAAAAAAATAATTCATTTACCTTAGGAGAGTTTGTGAAGATTAATGAGTTGTTTCTTTGGGTTCAAGTTTTCCACATGCACGGAGTTCACTATGGTGATGTAATTAATTTCACAACACCAGGGTTTTGTCATCCAACATTCCTGTGCCATGCAGCTATGATAAGTATTCTTTAATTAAACCTCAAAATTTGCCACTGTTGTTACATAGTACAGCTGGAGCACAGATATACCTCTGTGGACCACAAAGGTTTTAATATGCAGCTGGAGAAGTTTAGTAATAGAATGTTTACATGAAAGCCTTCTGAGTTGATGTCCAAAGTTCTTTAAACTTTTAATAAGTACTTATATATAAAGAAACAAAAATAACAGGGGGTGCTTAATGAGCTTGTGCTTGTGGTTATAACTTAGGAAGAGCAACAGAGTATGCTCCTGGGCTAAGGAGGGAAGAAGAACCTTTCATGGTTCTCCTGGGCTCCCAGATTTAGAACTGGCAGGCTCCTAGAGAATTACTTTTCTGTGAATACAGCTGAAAATAATCTTTCTCTTAGGACTTGGAGTACAAAAAGAAAAATAGACCAAATAAGTTTGGTTTAGTTTGATGCTCATTATTCCAGCTCTATAAAATTAGGAAGTATATTTAAGTCTCTGTCTGGCTTGAACTATTTCAGTGGGTGATTCAATCATGGCTCAGAAACAAAATAAATATGTATATTTATTCAAAGGTTCAAAGTAATAAGTGTGGTTTGTTTTGTCCTTTGATTCAGGATTTGGTTCAAATTTGTATTAGTGACTTGATAAAAATTAGGGTGAAGAAGTACAATCTAGTACAATGGGTAATAGCTCAGGTTCCTGTCCCCATCACTTATCACCTATGTAATCTTAGATAAGATACTAAATATCTCTTAGCTTTCGTTTCTTTATCTTTATAATTGGATTAACGGTCATATTTATTTCACAGAGCTGCTATGAATATTGAAAGAAATAACGAAAAATGCTTATAAGCTGGGCACATAGCAAGCATTCTATAAATGGTAGTGATAATCATGTAAAAATTTACTAATGGTAAGAGTGGTGAGTGGGGACAGAACTAAGGTGAACTACAGAAAACTTTCTGTAGCAATGTGTTATAATGAGAACATGGTCAGATCTGTTAAAAGGTTGTA
Source organism: Lipotes vexillifer (assembly GCF_000442215.2). NCBI lineage: Eukaryota > Metazoa > Chordata > Mammalia > Artiodactyla > Lipotidae > Lipotes > Lipotes vexillifer. The sequence goes on along the minus strand of NW_006799156.1, from coordinate 84,516 downwards.
TTTCTATCCAAGATACTCTGGAGAAAGACAGAATGAAAGCCAGGGAAAAGATTAGAATTCTGCTGGTCCCTGAAATATTAGGGGATCTATGGTACCCTCTTTGACTGGTATAGTATCTTGTATCTAAGACAAAAATACTTATATCCAAACTAAAGAAAGTGTTTTGAATAAGGAGACTTTCTAAGTGAATATTCTCTTGTAAAAAGGGGGCGAAATAATTTTTTGTGTAAACTGTCCTTAGATATTCTTGAGAGACTATCATTCACGCAGCCCTACTGGCTTTTATATGGAAATTATTGTCTTGGTGCAAATCTGGTTCGAAATAAAGACCTAGGTAATTGGACACATGTCTACTCCATAGTTAGGAGAGGGCATAGTGATACAGACAGTGGAATGGAGGTTATTTTTTTTTCCAAGTCCCATGGTTCACTGATAAAAGAGCATAGCAATCTATTGAGATATTAAATCACATTGTGTTCCATATGGATCTAGGAGATGAGAACACACTAGAGATGCACCTCATAACATATACTGGGCTTCTGTCTTCCCTACCCAATATGCTAACACCAGGCTATAATTTTTGAAAATTTAAATTTATTGAGAAAAATAATTACTTGAGAATATCTGCAAAAACTCAAAATAAAAAATTTTCAAAATGTAAATTCTGGACCCAAACAAAAATACAGTAAAAACAGTTAAGATCTCAGTGGTTGGATTTATCTTCAGGTTAAATATAGCTGAAACATGAATTAGAGTACTACAAGAAAGATATATAGGTAAAATGAAGAAAGGAGAGACAAAAGAATGAGGTTGGGTGTAAGGTTAAGATACGTAAAAGACAGAATGAAACGGCATAACATACATAGAATTGGGGTCCTAGATCAAGACTTGCAAATAATAAAAGTTCAAAAATTATATGTTGGATTAACAAATGAATGAATGAAGTAGGAGAGATATACTATGAATTGCTATTCAACAAATATTTGTTAAATATTTATTTTACTTTGAAAATGAGTGATTCAAGGATGTATGAGGCAGTTCTTTTGTCACACAAAAAAACCTTAAAATTCAAAATAAAACAAAATATTATCATACTTAGAATGTTTCAGAATGATCATGGGTACTATAGGAAGCTAACTGAGGGTTTGAGATAGGTTCATAAAGGCTCTGCCTTTATACTTGCTCTAAGAACAGTTTATCTGATCATTACACTTTTTATGTATTCTATTTTGTGCCAATATCATGACTATTAGTAACATCTTTATGGAGAAAGAAAATATTGATAACTCCATAGAGTAGGTATAAGAAATATTACCTCAATAGAAAAGAGTATCAATTTTATTCAGGAGTACTTTTAAAGTAAATCATATTGTTATTTAAATGAAGTTAATAAGAACTATTGAATTTATTATAGAAATGTTTATTCCCCCAATAAAAACAACCTCTAAAAAGTTAGCATTATTTGCAACTGAATGCCTGAATGGTATTCATGACTGATGGTTTTAATCCAGAATTTATTTTCTCATGAAGCATATGATTTTCTCCCCCACTTTCAGATCAATAGAGCAATATGTCACTTCCAAACAGTACCGAATTTGAAGTTTGGACTACTATCATGTTGCAGTAAAACTCCCATCGACTAATCGCTGCCTTTTCCCCATTCCTATTCCTTTTCCAAAGTATATGTAGAAAGACATATGCTCAGCTGGTTTCCTCAAATCCAATCCCTCAGGCAGAAAGACAAGTTGGTCTGAATTATTTTTTTTCTCCTGTTGCCTCACTCTCTTATGACCTGACTCTTAATGCCTGAAAATAGATCAGAGAGTGTATTAAATTAACTTGTGCTATTTTATTTCTGACTGCTTCAGGAAATAAATTATCAAAGCTGAAGTAAACTTATCTTCTTCCTCTTCTTTCCTTAATATCCTTAAGGAAAACTTCTTGGACTATGACTTCAGATGGAAAGGCTTTAAACTCCAGAACTGACTTTAAACTTTATTTTTAGATGAGCATCAATCACTAATTAACAGTACTTGGCTCATTTGTTTGGTAACACTTCCAATTAACTACCATTATTGAAAACTCAACATGTACCAGGCACTTATGGCTACATTTTTAGATATACTTATTGACATTCATGTCTTTTAATTTGCATTACAATGCCCTATAAAACATTTCGGGGTCCTTAAAATATTTTACCACCAGAAGAGATGGAGAATCAGAGTATCATAGCTTCTAGGTGGTAGGACAAAGAATTAAGAAATATAGTGTTAAAAAGGAGCTTAGCTTTCAGTGAAATTCTCTCATTTTTACTGAGGAGAATAGTGAAATAAATAGCTCATAAGTGAAATAAAATTATAAAAATACTTAAATTGTACTATGATCAGTCATGGATACAAAATTCTGCATGGTGTTAGTCCCTGCATCCATTGGTTCTCTCTGTTTCTGGTACATATTTTTTATTGTTTATTACATGCACTTATTCTTTCAACCAACATTTATGAGGGTTTCTTCTGTGCCAGATACTGTTCTAGGCTTTGGGGACACAAGGGTGAGGAAAAATAAAAGTATTTTTTATCATCTGGGGTTTATACTCTGGTAGGGGAGACAAACAGTAACAAAACACATTCATTAATTGTATAGAAGAAGAGGCACAGTAACCATGAAATAATGCAGCATAAACTTTAGGACCCCTCACTTATGTTGACCCATTCCAAGATGTGGGAGGGGCACTACCAATATATGTCACGTGGTCATATCATTTTGTAAAATTTGTGAATTAAGCCAAATCTGTGACAATTGGTTAAGACTATTACATCTTTCTGCTTTAACTTTTCTACTTGTCACACATAGACAGGTGGTAGCATTCTTTACTTCCAACTAATGCGAAGTTGAGTAAATGCTACATCACATTACAAATAAAAACTTGTTCATCAAAAAACTGCTTTAGAGATTAAAATACAAGTATATATAAGTACATTTAAAGGTACAGTGCAAATTCAAATACAAGTACTTTTTAAAACAAGCAAAAATTATGTAAAGCTTTATAGATACATAGATGTAAAAATATAGACTGATAGATGATAGAGAAATAAATATATAGAATAAAAGAGAGTCTAATAGAAAAGTCATTAAGAGACTTGAACAAGAATTTTACAAGAGCGTCTCACCAAATTATCAATAAAATTATGAAATTATGATCAGCTTCTCCAGTAATCAGTAAAATATAAATTAAAATGAAAATTAAGTATCCTTACATACACAACACAATTGCTAATACTTAAAAAAATGCAAAGCTTCAGAAAGGATATGACACATTAAGAAATGTCTTACACTGTTGTTGAGAGTGAAAATTGGTGTAACCACTTTAGAAAACATTAAAACTCAATATACATGCATAGCTCTTGACACAGCAGTTTCACTCACATGAATATTCCCAGCAGAAGTCTGTGCACTTCTGCACCAAAAGACAAGTATTAATACAAAAGATTTCATAGCAGTTATTCTCAGAACAAAAAATTGGAAGCTGTGACAAAGTGAGAGTGGCAGAGATCCGCTTGGTGCTTTGTGACCACCTAGAGGGGTGGGATAGGGAGGGTGGGAGGGAGGGAGATGCAAGAGGGAAGAGATATGGGAACATATGTATATGTATAACTGATTCACTTTGTTATAAAGCAGAAACTAACACACCATTGTAAAGCAATTATACTCCAATAAAGATGTTAAAATAAATAAATTAAATAAATAAATAAATCCAAAATTAAAAAAGACTTAAAAATTTCAATAGGTGTGTGCATAACACATTCACTAGCATGGATACACCTAATTAACTTAATGTTTAGCAGAAACAGCTATTATACACAAAGAAATGGTTTATATAAAGATCAAAAACAGGCAAAAAAACACTCTTGTTAAAATCAGGACAGTGCTTATTATTGTAAAGATATGATGAAGTTGTGATGCTTTCAATACTGGGTACTTTGAATAATTTTCATATTTTGCCAATCTGATAGATAATATATATTTGTTTTATTTGGCATTTTCAGAATTATTATCAAGTGAGAACACTTTTTCATACAGTTACTGGCCATTTGCATTCTAGTGAAGGTTTTGTAGTCTCACCATTTGCCCAATTTTTAAAAATGGGATTTGTTCTGTTCTTTTTTTAAAATCAGAATTCTTATAGGTAATTATTATTAACTCTTCAGCAAATAGTTTGAAATCCTTTTTTCCCAGTTGTATTAGTTGCATTTCTTTAAAATGTTATCATGTTATATTTCTTATCGATTATTTATATTTAGTATATGTTTGCCATAAAAGCTTTTAAAACATGTGATTTAATTAATCAAATTAGAAATGATTCCAAAGTTTCCATCATGAGCAGAATACTCTCCCAATTACAGGATGATAACAGTAAGTTTCTAAATTTTGTTTAATATGCAAAAGTTTTTTACATCTCTAATCTGTCTGAATTATATGTGTCTGTATGCATGTATATCATAATCATTCAGTTGGATACACACATATACACGTGCTTTGACTAAAACATCTTAAGCATCACTCATGGTGTACTGGAATAAGAGTTATTCCTGGTGTCACATGATTTTGGTTCTAATCTCATCTTCTTCACTACTTTGTCGTTAAACTTCAAGCAAGTCATTTTATATCTCTGGTCTGTTACTTCAGCTGTGAAATGAGTTGCCTTGACAAGATTGTATCTAAGGAATCTAAGAATTTATTAGATAGGAAGTGAACCCTTTTGAACAGTTTTGCCTCAGTTTATGCATGCGGTATGTGGTCCTGATCTCTGCAAGAATCTCAAAATCTGTAACCTTCTGCTGGTTAAAATTCATTCTCACTTCTGAAATTAGAAGGAAAAATAATATGCACATTATCTATACTAGTCACATTTATAATTAATTTCTTGGATCTTAAATTCCTTTGTCTAGGTGGAATTTCTGACCTCATACACACAACCATTGCTGATTTGGCCAAGGGTGCCACCAGACCCAAATACATTCACTCTTCAAGATGCCTAGGTTAATACTTGTAGCTTGAATATAGAAGATTCAGAATATAGAGAAATCAGTTTTATTCCTCTGGTAGTTACAACAAGAGAACTGTATCCTTCTTGGATTATGTTTCTTAGGAGTCATATGCCAACTGTCATAGGAAACAAAAGAAAAGCATTTTGAGTAAGAGAGTGATAAGACAGGTAGAATAAGAGAAATGGAGGTGAGGGGACAAGAATTCCTGTGAGACAAGAGAATAGCTTCCTTTTTTCAGAGTTTTCCGGTTTAAATGAAACATGTCTACTTAATTCACTTTCTTTGGGTTCCATGAAAACATTCTGTAAACCTACTTTCTATAAATTTCTCTATGTGAGTGCTATGGACTTCATTGTGTCCTCCCCAAATTCTGTGTTGAAGCCCTACCTGCCCCCATTGTGATGGTGTTTGGATATGGGACCCCTCAGAGAGAATTCAGTTTAGATGAGGTGATGAGGGTAGGACCCTCATGATAGGATTAAATGCAGAAAATATATGGCTTATCAAAACTATGAGAGTAGAATATATACAAGTGGTCTTCTTAACCCTTAAAACACCATCTATAAGTTAAATATAAATGAGAATAAGATGGTTCCCATTAGTGAATTAAGAAGACAAATTAAACAGATACTCTAAAATTAAGTGGAAAAAACAGATGGGATTTTAAAAGAAAACCTAGGCCAGAAGAACAAAAAACCCCAGAAAATCATAAAGATAATTGTAACTCAAAAATATTGGCTTTGATTGCTTAAAGATCCTATTGTAGGTTATTAATATTCGTTGTAATATGTTGCATATACATTTTAGTTTTCTGCCTTCTTTTGTTCCTTTGGGAATGGCTGTTTTCACAATTTCTCTTTTCTCATTTTGCTTTTTCTTAGGCAAATCTTTTGGTCTCTTCAAACACCTTCCTTTCTTAGTTGCCATTAACAGAATTATAGGATTTCAAGCTCAAACTTTTATTTTTGTCTTAGGATTCAAGGAATTGAATCCTAATAGAATTAGGATTCAAGGACCTATTCAATCAAATAGGTCCTCAGCTCAAATTTGTGAACCAAATTACAGACACCCAATGCAGGGATCAGTGCCCACAAAATGAGATTCCAAATTAGATGTTCTTAGGAGAAAAGGTGCTGGCAACAAACAGTCCCATCCATAAAGTTCAAAAAATCGTTTGATGGCATCTAAGATTTACTGAATAATTTCCAGTCTCATTTGAATTTTAAAATATCCAAAAAATATCGTTGCAATATGTTGAGCAACTGCAATATGCTTAGTAGTGTATGTGAAGGTTTTATATAGATTATATTATTTTAATAGTTTAAAATACTGTAAATTATTTACTGCATTTCTTTTTTACAGGTGAGAAAAGTAAGTATATAAATAGCAACTCTTTTGTTCAAGTTCACATACCAAGTAGGTATCAGAATTCAAACCCACGGCTGTTAGATTTCACAGCTATTGACTTTTCACTGGGTCACATTGCCATAAAACTTTACAAAACACTTAGAACATCTTTTGGTTTTGATTTTTGAAACATCTATGTTAAGAACTTGATTTTAGTTGCTGGCAAATCTTGATATTAAGATGCAAATAAAGTCAAGATGATTTATGGTGTTTTGTTTTCTCCCAAACCTGAATGATATTTATCCACTGTTTTAGAGGAAGTTTCAAACACACAGTACATTATACCACTGGAAACAGACTTACACTTGTAATTTCTTCTAATTATCACTGAAATTATAGCCTTTGAAGGCACAGACTCTATTAGACCTCCTCTCCCTGAATGTTCTGACCAATAACCCTTTCTACATTCACCACTGCACAGCCATATGGAACTGCTTAGTCTTTTATTGATACTCTTGATTGAGAAGCCTCATGGGACTGTGAACAGCCAAAGAAAGAGAAAAATATTAGTAGTAATAATACTAAGATTGGACTAGAAAAGGCTGATTCAGGAGGTATGAGAACCATAATTTCACATCCTACTATGCCAGCAGCAAGGGCACTAATTACATGGCAGACACTATAAACTTCAGGTACATTTTTTATCTCACCTCAATTGAAGTCAAGCTTTCTAAAGAATTTTCTATATGAAACAATGTGTTTGCTGCCAAGATACACTAAAATATATATGACAAAAATGTAATACTAGACTCTCGATGTAATAAAATTTCCCAAAGCTATGAAATCCCTGTTTCTTCTCCCATTAATAAGAGGACTCATTTTCAATCAGTGTATTACAATATCCTTGTTCATTGTGATGCTTTATGGTGCACTATGTAGGTGATTGTGCTTTTCAACGAGACTGATTTTCTGAACTTTGGAGTGTAGAAAAATGTGAAGTTCATGTTGTGCAACACAGTATTTACATTCTTAATACTATTGAAATGCTTTTTTTCAAAATATAATGATAGCACAAATGATTATCAAACTAATGCTTTAAGTGTTTATGCTGATGTGAATTTAATATTTACATTCATTTTTTTTCCATTTTAAGGGGATTTCTAAAAATTATCACTCAGCCAAAGGTGTTCCTTGAATACAACCTGTATACAGAGATCTACAACAACCATTATGAGGGGGTGGTATTTTTTAAATGACTGTCATAACTTCTGCATATAAAACAATGACAGTATGAACAAATGTCATAAATATAAATAATTATTGGTATTATTACCAATTATTACTATTATTGGTACACAGAACTCTACATGGAGTAAACAGACTTCCAGCTTCCTTTAACATTGATTCCTGTTCATTCCCTTCCTCTCCTCCTTGACTTATGAATATCTTTCATCATCTAGGAAAATTCTTTTTTTTTTTTCATCTTTATTGGAGTATAATTGCTTTACAATGGTGTGTTAGTTTCTGCTTTATAACAAAGTGAATCAGTTATACATATACATATGTTCCCATATCTCTTCCCGCTTGCATCGCCCTCCCTCCCACCTTCCCTATCCCACCCCTCCAGGCAGTCACAATGCACTGAGCTGATCTCCCTGTGCTATGTGGCTGCTTCCCACTAGCTATCTACCTTACATTTGGTAGTGTATATATGTCCATGCCTCTCTCTCGCTTTGTCACAGCTTACCCTTCCCCCTCCCCATATCCTCAAGTCCATTGTCTAGTAGGTCTGTGTCTTTATTCCTGTCTTACCCCTAGATTCTTCATGATATTTTTTTTCTTAAATTCCATATATATGTGTTAGCATACGGTATTTGTCTTTCTCTTTCTGACTTACTTCACTCTGTATGACAGACTCTAGGTCTACCCACCTCATTACAAAGAGCTCAATTTCCTTTCTTTTTATGGCTAAGTAATATTCCATCGTATATATGAGCCACATCTTCTTTATCCATTCATCTGTTGATGGACACTTAGGTTGTTTCCATCTCCTGGCTATTGTAAATAGAGCTGCAGTGAACATTGTGGTACATGACTCTTTTTGAATTATGGTTTTCTCAGGGTATATGCCCAGTAGTGGGATTGCTGGGTCATATGGTAGTTCTATTTGTAGTTTTTTAAGGAACCTCCACACTGTTCTCCACAGTGGCTGTATCAATTTACATTCCCACCAACAGTGCAAGAGTGTTCCCTTTTCTCCACACCCTCTCGAGCATTTATTGTTTCTAGATTTTTTGATGATGGCCATTCTGACTAGTGTGAGATGATATCTCATTGTAGTTTTGATTTGCATTTCTCTAATGATTAATGATGTTGAGCATTCTTTCATGTGTTTATTGGCATATCTTCTTTGAAGAAATGTCTATTGAGGTCTTCTGCCCGATTTTGGATTGGGTTGTTTGTTTTTTGGTTATTGAGCTGCATGAGCTGCTTATAAATTTTGGAGATTAATCCTTTGTCAGTTGCTTCATTTGCAAATATTTTCTCCCATTCTGAGGGTTGTCTTTTGGTCTTGTTTATGGTTTACTTTGCTGTGCAAAAGCTTTTAAATTTCATTAGGTCCCATTTGCTTATTTTTGTTTTTATTTCCATTTCTCTAGGAGGTGGGTCAAAAAGGATCTTGCTATGATTTATGTCATAGAGTGTTCTGCCTCTTGTTTCCTCTAAGAGTTGGATAGTTTCTGGCCTTACATTTAGGTCTTTAATCCATTTTAAGCTTATTTTTGTGTATGGTGTTAGGGAGTGATCTAATCTCATACTTTTACATGTACCTGTCCAGTTTTCCCAGCACCACTTATTGAAGAGGCTGTCCTTTCTGCACTGTACATTCCTGCCTCCTTTACCAAGATAAGTTGACCATATGTGCATGGGTTTATCTCTGGGCTTTCTATCCTGTTCCATTGATGTATCTTTCTGTTTTTGTGCCAGTACCATACTGTCTTGATTACTTTAGCTTTGTAATATAGTCTGAAGTCAGGAAGCCTGATCCCTCCAGCTCCGTTTTTCGTTCTCAAGATTGCTTTGGCTATTCGGGGCCTTTTGTGTTTCCGTAGAAATTGTGAAATTTTTTGTTCTAGTTCTGTGGAAAATGCCAGTGGTAGTTTGATAGGGATTGCATTGAATCTATAGATTGCTTTGGGTAGTAGAGTCATTTTCACAATGTTGATTCTTCCAATCCAAGAACATGGTATATCTCTCCATATATTTGTATCATCTTTAATTTCTTTCATCAGTGTCTTATAATTTTCTGCATACAGGTCTTTTGTCTCCTTGGGTAGGTTTATTCCTAGATATTTTATTCTTTTTGTTGTAATGGTAAATGGGAGTGTTTTCTTGATTTCACTTTCAGATTTTTCATCATTAGTGAATAGGAATGCCAGAGATTTCTGTGCATTAATTTTGTATCCTGCTACTTTACCAAATTCATTGATTAGCTCTAGTAGTTTTCTGGTAGCATCTTTAGGATTCTCTATGTATAGTATCATGTCATCTGCAAACAGTGATAGCTTTACTTCTTCTTTTCTGATTTGGATTTCTTTTATTTTCTTTTCTTCTCTGATTGCTGTGGCTAAAACTTCCAAAACTATGTTGAATAAGAGTGGTGAGAGTGGGCAACCTTGTCTTATTCCTGATCTTAGTGGAAATGCTTTCAGTTTTTCACCATTGAGGACAATGTTGGCTGTGGGTTTGTCATATATGGCCTTTATTATGTTGAGGAAAGTTCCCTCGATGCCTACTTTCTGCAGGGTTTTTATCATAAATAGGTGTTGAATTTTGTTGAAAGCTTTCTCTGCATCTATTGAGATGATCATATGTTTTTTCTCCTTCAATTTGTTAATACGGTGTATTACGTTGATTGATTTGTGTATATTGAAGAATCCTTGCATTCCTGGAATAAACCCCACTTGATAATGATGTATGATCCCTTTAATGTGCTGTTGGATTCTGTTTGCTAGTATTTTGTTGAGGATGTTTGCATCTATGTTCATCAGTGATATTGGCCTGTAGTTTTCTTTCTTTGTGACATCCTTGTCTGGTTTTGGTATCAGGGTGATGGTGGCCTCATAGAATGAGTTTGGGAGTGTTCTTCCCTCTGCTATATTCTCGAAGAGTTTGAGAAGAATAGGTGTTAGCTCTTTTCTAAATGTTTGATAGAATTCGCCTGTGAAGCCATCTGGGCCTGGGCTTTTGTTTGTTGGAAGATTTTTAATTACAGTTTCAATTTCAGTGCTTGTGATTGGCCTGTTCATATTTTCTATTTCTTCCTGATTCAGTCTTGGCATGTTGTACATTTCTAAGAATTTGTCCATTTCTTCCAGGTTGTCCATTTTATTGGCATAGAGTTGCTTGTAGTAATCTCTAATGATCTTTTGTATTTCTGCAGAGTCAGTTGTTACTTCTCCTTTCTTATTTCTAATTCTATTGATTTGAGTCTTCTCCCTTTTTTACCAGATGAGTCTGGCTAATGGTTTATCAATTTTGTTTATCTTCTCAAAGAACCAGCTTTTAGTTTTATTGATCTTTGCTATCGTTTCCTTCATTTCTTTTTCATTTATTTCTGATCTGATTTTTATGATTTCTTTCCTTCTGCTAACTTTGGGTTTTTTTTGTTCTTCTTTCTCTAATTGCTTTAGGTGTAAGGTTAACTTGTTTATTCAAGACGTTTCCTGTTTCTTAAGGTAGGATTGTATTGCTATAAACTTCCCTCTTAGAACTGCTTTTGCTGCATCCCATAGATTTTGGGTCGTCGTGTCTCCATTGTCATTTGTTTCTAGGTATTTTTTTATTTCCTATTTGATTTCTTCAGTCATCACTTCGTTATTAAGTAGTGTATTGTTTAGCCTCCATGAGTTTGTATTTTTTACAGATCTTTTCCTGTAATTGATATCTAATCTTATGGCGTTGTGGTCAGAAAAGATACTTGATACAATTTCAATTTTCTTAAATTTACCAAGGCTTGATTTGTGACCCAAGATATGATCTATCCTGGAGAATGTTCCATGAGCACTTGAGAAAAATGTGTATTCTGTTGTTTTTGGATGGAGTGTCCTATAAATATCAATTAAGTCCATCTTGTTTAATGTATCATTTAAAGCTTGTGTTTCCTTATTTATTTTCATTTTGGATGATCTGTCCATTGGTGAAAGTGGGGTGTTGAAGTCCCCTACTATGAATGTGTTACTGTCGATTTCCCCTTTTATGGCTGCTAGTTTTTGCCTTATGTATTGAGGTGCTCCTATGTTGGGTGCATAAATATTTACAATTGTTATATCTTCTTCTTGGATCGATCCCTTAATCATTATGTAGTGTCCTTCTTTGTCTCTTCTGATAGTCCTTATTTTAAAGTCTATTTTGTCTGATATGAGAATTGCTACTCCAGCTTTCTTTTGGTTTCCATTTGCATGGAATATCTTTTTCCATCCCCTTACTTTCAGTCTGTATGTGTCTCTAGGTCTGAAGTGGGTCTCTTGTAGACAGCATATATATGGGTCTTGTTTTTGTATCCATTCAGCCAATCTGTGTCTTTTGGTGGGAGCATTTAGTCCATTTACATTTAAGGTAATTATCGATATGTATGTTCCTATTCCCATTTTCTAAATTGTTTTGGGTTCGTTATTATAGGACTTTTCCTTCTCTTGTGTTTTTGTCTAGAGAAGTTCCTTTAGCATTTGTTGTAAAGCTGGTTTGGTGGTGCTGAACTCTCTCAGCTTTTGCTTGTCTGTAAAGGTTTTAATTTCTCCATCAAATCTGAATGAGATCCTTGCTGGGTAGAGTAATCTTGGTTGCAGGTTTTTCTCCTTCATCACTTTAAATATGTCCTGCCAGTCCCTTCTGGCTTGCAGAGTTTCTGCTGAGAGATCAGCTGTTAACCTTATGGGGATTCCCTTGTGTGTTATTTGTTGTTTTTCCCTTGCTGCTTTTAATATGTTTTCTTTGTATTTATTTTTTGACAGTTTGATTATATGTGTCTTGGCATATTTCTCCTTGAGTTTATCCTGTATGGGACTCTCTGTGCTTCCTGGACTTGATTAACTATTTCCTTTCCCATATTAGGGAAGTTTTCAACTATAACTCTTCAAATATTTTCTCAGTCCCTTTCTTTTTCTCTTCTTCTTCTGGAACCCCTATAATTTGAATGTTGGTGCATTTAGTCTTGTCCCAGAAGTCTCTGAGACTGTCCTCAGTTCTTTTCATTCTTTTTTCTTTATTCCTCTCTGCAGTAGTTATTTCCACTATTTTATCTTCCAGGTCACTTATCCGTTCTGCCTCAGTTATTCTGCTATTGATCCCATCTAGAGTATTTTTAATTTCATGTAATGTGTTGTTCATCATTGGTTGTTTCATCTTTTGTTCTTCTAGGTCCTTGTTAAATGTTTCTTGCATTTTGTCTATTCTATTTCCAAGATTCTGGATCATCTTTACTGTCATTATTTTGAATTCTTTTTCAGGTAGGCTGCCTATTTCCTTTTCATTTGTTAGGTCTGGTGGGTTTTTATCTTGCTCCTTCATCTGCTGTGTGTTTTTCTGTCTTCTCATTTTGCTTATCTTACTGTGTTTGGGGTTTCCTCTTGCCAGGCTGCAGGTTCGTAGTTCCCATTGTTTTTGGTGTCTGTCCCCAGTGGCTAAGGTTGGTTCAGTGGGTTGTGTGGGCTTCCTGGTGGAGGAGACTAGTGCCTGTGTTCTGGTGGGTGAGGCTGGTTCTTGTCTTTCTGGTGGGCAGGTCCACGTCTGGTGGTGTGTTTTGGCGTGTCTGTGGACATTTTATGATTTTAGGCAGCCTTTCTGCTAATGAGTGGGGTTGTGTTCCTGTCTTGCTAGTTGTTTGGCATTGGATGTCCAGCACTGTAGCTTGCTGGTCGTTGAGTGAAGCTGGGTGCTGGTGTTGAGATGGAGATCTCTGGGAGATTTTCGCCATTTGATATTATGTGGAGCTGGGAGGTCTCTTGTTGAACAGTGTCCTGAAGTTGGCTCTCCCACCTCAGAGGCAAAGCAGTGACTCCTGGCTGCAACACCAAGAGTCTTGCATCCACTTGGCTCAGAATTAAAGGGAGATAAAGCAGAAAGAAAGAATTAGTAGAAGTAGAAAGAAAGAATGATAGATAGATAGATAGGAAGAAAGAAAGAAAGAAAGAAAGAAAGAAAGATAGATAGATAGGAAGAAAGAAAGAAAGAAAGAAAGAAAGAAAGAAAGAAAGAAAGAAAGAAAGAAAGAAAGAATGATAGATAGATAGGAAGAAAGAAAGAAAGAAAGAAAGAAAGGAGGGAGGCAGGGAGGGAGGGAGGGAGGAAGGAAGGAAGGAGGAATCAAAAAAAAGAAAGAAGATAAAGTGAAATAAAATAAAATAAGATAAAATATAATAAAGTTATTAAAATACAAAAATAATTTTTAAGAAAAAAAATTAAAAAAAAAAAGGACAGATAGAACTCTAGGACAAATGGTGGAAGCAAAGCTATACAGACAAAATCTCACACAGAAGCATACACATACACATTCACAAAAAGAGGAAAAGGGGAAGAAATCATAAATCTTGCTCTCAAAGTCCATCTTCTCAATTTGGCATGATTCGTTGTCTAAAGGAGGGAAGGAGGGAAAGAAAGAAAGAAAAAAGGTAAAAGAAAATAAAGTTATTAAACTAAAAAATAATTATTAAGAAAAAAAATTAAAAAAAAAAAAACCAGACAGATAGAACCCTAGGACAAATGGTGGAAGCAAAGCTATACAGACAAAATCTCACACAGAAGCATACACATACACACTCACAAAAAGAGGAAACGGGGAAAAAATCATAAATCTTCCTCTCAGAGTCCACCTCCTTAATTTGGGATGATTCGTTGTCTATTCATGGATTCCGCAGATGCAGGGTACATCAAGTTGATTGTGGAGCTTTAATCTGCTGCTTCTGAGGCTGCTGGGAGAGATTTCCCTTTCTCTTCTTTGTTCTCACAGTTCCCAGGGGCTCAGCTTTGGATTTGGCCCTGCCTCTGCGTGTAGGTCACCGGAGGGCATCTGTTCTACACTCAGACAGGACAGGGTTAAAGGAGCCGCTGATTCGGGCGCTCTGGCTCACTCAAGCCGGGGGGAGGGAGGGGCACAGAGTGCGGGGCGGGCCTGGGGCGGCAGAGGCCGGCGTGACGTTGCACCAGCGTAAGGCGCATCATGCGTTCTTCCGGGGAGCTGTCCCTGGATCCCGGGACTCTGGCAGTGGCGTGCTGCACAGGCTCCCCGGAATGGGGATGTGGATGGTAACCTGTGCTCGAACACAGTTTCTTGGTGGTGGCAGCAGCAGCCTTAGCGTCCCATGTCCGTCTCTGGAGTGCCTTTAAGCAGCATTCTTAATCGCCTCTCCTCGCGTACCAGGAAACAAAGAGGGAAGAAAAAGTCTCTTGCCTCTTCGGCAGGTCCAGACTTTCCCCCGGAATCCCTCCCGGCTAGCCGTGGTGCACTAACCCCTTCAGGCTGTGTTCACGCCGCCAACCCCAGTCCTCTCCCGGCGCTCCGACTGAAGCCCGAGCCTCAGCTCCCAGCCCCACCTGCCCCGGGGAGTGAGCAGACAAGCCTCTCGGCCTGGTGAGTGCCGGTCGGCCCCCATCCTCTGTGCGGAATCTCCCTGCTTTTTCCTCTTCACCCCTGTTGCTGTGCTCTCCTCCGCGGCCCCGAAGCTTTCCTCCTCCACCACCCGCAGTCTCCACCCACGAAGGGGCTTCCTAGTGTGTGGAAACCTTTCCTCCTTCGCGGCTCCCTCCCACTGGTGCAGGTCCCGTCCCTATCCTTTTGTCTCTGTTTTTTTTTTCTTCTTTTGCCCTACCCAGGTCCGTAGGGGGTTTCTTGCCTTTTGGGAGGTCTGAGGTCTTCTGCCAGCATTCAGTAGGTGTTCTGTAGGAGTTGTTCCACGTGTAGATGTATTTCTGGTGTATCTGTGGGGAGGAAGGTGATCTCTGCGTCTTACTCTTCCGCCGTCTTCCCCAGCAATTCCCTAGGTAAATTCTTAATTCCATGTCAGTGATCCATCTATCATCATGCTCTTAATGATGTCCCTAGTCCCATGATCCTTTTATTTTTACAAAGCCTTGTTTTCCTACCCCTTTCTTTTGAAGCAGTACTTCTGATAATAGCCACTTTTCTTAAGGTTCTTCACTAATGACAATTTTAAAAGATAACTATACCCAACTACCTAGTGGTTAATCATTAATTAAATAGATGATTTTATCATAGTTTATAACACAGGATAACTCCTAGGATTTAAATTATATTAAAATCAAATATGATTTCTGCCTTTATAGAAATTTCATGCTAGATGATATCAGAACAAAACTTATCACAAATAGAACTTAACTTATTAGTATATTGTGATTAACTTCTTAGTATATTGTGAGAAGACAAGCTAATGATTCACTAAACTCGTTTTCGTCTTTGCCTTGCAAAAATAACACATCTGCATTTCTCAGCTCCTTTGTTTTTACATATGATCCCTGCGGTTGGGAAGTCACATCACTGAGTTCTGGCCAAAGGAGTGTGAGTGGAAGTAATGTGTGTCACATTTATCATAGTCCATTGTCACCTCTCATTTACCATTCCACTGGAAACCATTAAACCTATGAAATGGTAGAGCCTTGAAAGGAGGATAACCAACGATCCTGAATCATTGCACAGAAAAGAACAACCTGTTGACCAGAAACATCCCCTTGCTCTTTATGTGAGTAGAAAATATACTACTACTGATCTAAGAGATTACAGAGTTGTGTGTGTTTTACTGCTCTGATAATTTAAGTAATAAAGAAATAGGTGAGAAAGAGCTATAAAAATAACTCCTAAAATATATGACATTGGCTTTGCAATAGATGATGTCAAAGAAACATATTGGAGTCTGGAGGTGGAAAACTATTATATGCAGTGGTACAATATTTATTAAAACTGTTACCTGCAATGACATAGAGGACAGTACACAGAGCTTATAGCTCCGAGAGGTGTAGTTGGTATGATAATACACATTGACTTTTCCTTTCACTTTAAGTCATGATCTACATATTTCCATGTGAACAGAGCAGAACTGGACAATTTTCAAACAGAAAAAA
Organism: Lipotes vexillifer; assembly: GCF_000442215.2. Lineage (NCBI taxonomy): Eukaryota > Metazoa > Chordata > Mammalia > Artiodactyla > Lipotidae > Lipotes > Lipotes vexillifer. The sequence continues at coordinate 67,987 of NW_006799156.1, read as the reverse complement.
ATGGAATAGAGAGAATTAATAAATTATAGGATATAAGCAGTTGGAAGAAGAAAAGACTATATATCACATGGTAATTTAGGATTTTAAGCTGGAGGCAATGACTGCATTGGACTTGGGTTGACACCATTGATACAAGAGTATGTTTTTCGTGTATGAGAAGAGGAGTGAAATCAGTACTTGGTGGCAAAAAAAAAAAATTATAATGTTTCCTAGCACATGTGGGAGGCATAAGATGGAAGAGATTTGAAATATCAATCACTGCTTGGAAGGTAGAAACACTCATTTTGAAATTAAATGATGATAATCTTTCATTACTATTTTAAAATTTTTTACAACAATCAACATTAACTAATACATTTATCCCTCTCTCCCACACTATTGCCCTAACCTCCCCAAGTATGTGTGTATTTATTTGTATGTGTTTATATCTATCTTCCATCTATCTTTGTATTTAGCTGCCTGATTTACTGTACCTACCAAGATGTACATTAAAACCTGCATTTCCCATACAATAAGTCTTACTCAGATTCTGTAACTCTTTATTTACTTTTCATTAAGGACAGGAATCCCATTCTCTATTTTTATGTGGTTGGTTATTAAGACTAAGTCATATTGAAAACCATTCACCACTCCCACTATCTCAAGTTAGCAAGGTAGTTTTGAATGAATTGAATTATTGGGAGTAGGAGTAAGTACCTGTTCCCACACACATTTTCCTCTCTTCTGTTCCCTAACACTCGATAGTGGGAAAGAAGTAGAGAGGAGGCAGATAGTCTTCATCACTAACGGGCCACAATGAAGTTGCCATATTTCTTTGACTCATCAAACTCTACTGCCTCACCTCATTGTCTATGAGCTCCATACTGAAAAGCTGTCCAGTAGCTGAAGAGGTTTTTAAGAAAAACCTTCTGAGGCACTGGTGCTTCTTTATGAATTGGCCTCATCCTCATGCTGATTTGCAACCAGCACCAATATTCTGCATTCTTTTTTTTTTTTATTATTATCTTTATTGGAGTATGATTGCTTTACAATGGTGTGTTAGTTTCTGCTTTTTAACAAAGTGAATCAGTTATACATATACATATATCCCCATATCTTCTCTCTCTTGCATCTCCCTCCCACCCTCCCTATCCCACCCCATGTGTATTCTTCTTTGTCTTATGCTGCAGAAGGTCCTAGTAAGATTATAAAAATATGAAGAATTTATAATAATAGAAGTATTAGTCAGCAGGTAACCTGTATTGAGAGCTTGCTAAGTTCTAAGAACTGTCCTAAGTTTTGTTTCTGTTTTTTTTTTTTGCGGTACGCGGGCCTCTCACTGTTGTGACTTCTCCCGTTGCGGAGCACAGGCTCCAGACACGCAGGCTCAGTGGCCATGGCTCACAGGCCCAGCCGCTCTGCGGCATGTGGGATCTTCCCGGACTGGGGCACGATCCCGTGTCCCCTGCATCGGCAGGGGGACTCTCAACCACTGCACCACCAGGGAAGCCCTGTCCTAAGTACGCAGGCTCAGTGGCCATGGCTCACAGGCCCAGCCGCTCTGCGGCATGTGGGATCTTCCCGGACTGGGGCACGATCCCCTGTCCCCTGCATTGGCAGGGGGACTCTCAACCACTGCACCACCAGGGAAGCCCTGTCCTAAGTTTTAACATTGAAATAATATTCCTTCATTACACCATTCCTATGAAATGATTACTATTTTCCCCATTTTACAGATAAGAAAACCAGAGACTGAAAGGGTTCTCATAAAACTGAGCAAGGAAAATAAAGAAACCTCTTTAAGAGCACAGTGTCAGAAATAAAATAGAAGACACCATCTAAGACGCTTCAGATGTTAAAAAGAAAATAATGGGGTATTATTTTTAAATTATTTATACCAATGTTATAAACTTTGAAATGGACAAATTCCATTTATGAAATCTGACTTAAATAGTGGCATTCAATTTGTAGAGTGCTACTAAAGCAGTTTAATCTTTAATTAAAGACATTCCATGAAGAAAAATCCAAGCCAAAATGTCTTTGTTGATGAATTTACCCAAACACCCGAAGGAAAAAAAGTTGAATATTATGTTAAAACTTCCAGAGGGGGGGAAAAAAAAGAGCAGTTACACTGCGCCTCATTTGGGGAGACTACCATAATCATTTTTTGGGGAAAATCTAACAATAACAACAAAAATTTGACCGTCAATATCATTAAGAAAAATAAATGCAAAATTCCTTTTAATATTAGTAAATCAAATCCAGAATTATGTAAAAATAATAAAATAAGGCACTGTTGATTTAGGAGGATCATTAATACAACAGAATATAGACATGCAAATAAGATTTAAAAAGCCAAAATATAATGTGTGAGTTTTTGGTTTAAAATTTTAACACCAAAACAATTTGCACATTAACAAAATAAAGGAGATATATAATATGATCAACAATATCCTAATGATTATATGATCATGTTCAAGAAACATTTTTAATGAAAGAATTTTTAAGACTGAATAAATGAACAAAATGTTGATAGTCTGATGTCTTATTTTGTTTGTGCTGCTGTAACAAAATATCATAGACTAGGTAGCTTATAAACAACAAATATTTAGTTTTCATAGTTCTGTAAGCTAGAAATCCAAGATCAAGGCACCAGTGGATTCACGATGTGATGAGGGCCCATTTTCTGGTTCATAGACTGCTATCTTCTCATTGTCTCCTTACATGGCAGTAGGAGCGAGGGAGAACTTCCCTATTCCTCTCATAAGAACACTAATGCCATCATGAGGTTTTCACTTTCATAACCTCCTTAACTCCCAAATGCCCCATCTACAAATAGCATCACATTGGGTATTAGTTTTCAACATATGGATTTTGGGGGAGCGCAAACATTTAGACCTTAGCAATTGGTAATCAGGAAAGAAACTAGACTAGACTGAAAAGTCTCAGGTTTACAAATCCATTCAAAGCGATGCTAAAATTCACGATACTATTGTTCATAAATGTAGCATTACAGTTTTAGGAATCTTTCCACTTGCAATGACCCAAGGGTTTTCCATGCATTTTGCCCTGCATGTTCAGTGACAAATGTGGGATTTAATGATTATGGAACAATAGAATTTACTTTTATCTTCTCTACCATATGTCCTGGCAGGCATAGTACATGCAAATAGGACTCAGCATCCTCATCCAGTGTCTTCCTTGGCAAATATAGCTTTACTGCTTTCTAAACTTGCTTTATGCTGATTGTAGAGTAAGAGCAAACACATTAGATTGCCCTGCCCTAAGAAATGAAAATGACAGATGAAAAGATTTAAATATGAACTACAGTACCAATAAAGGCGAACAAAATGCTTGCAAGAGGTGCCTAAGTAATGGCATTTCATTTTGATAATGTTCATTTAGAGCTAAGCAAAAGGGCCTCTGTTCATTCTAGAAAATGGAGTTAGTAAGAGGAGTTCAATTAAATGCTTCTTCTCAGAAATAAGGGTTAATAATTGCAGTCTCCAAAGGCTAGTTTTCTAGCCTGCCAAGACACTGGGGTTTTCTGGCAGTCTTAGGCAAGGGGATTTTCCTTATTTTGAATTGTATGACATTTTCTTTTTATCATATTGTACATATTTCTAAAATCTTTCTTACATAAAATTATATTTTTAAAGGGCAAATAGCAATATTCAGGAAGATTATTTATTTAAAGAAGACATTGTTGGGATTTTTGAAATTTTGAAAGCATGTGACATTTACACCACAATAAAATGTAAATTAGTTTGTTTTGCCCTTGGAGATTTGGGGATATGGTGTGGATTAGAGGAGGATAAAAGAAAATACTAGTCAATTTGACACCAGGATAAAAATAGGAACCAGATTTAAGTTCTGGTACTGGCTTGCTATTAGCTAGTTTATTATCCTTAACTAGTCCTTTATCTATTATGAACAACTGATTAATAGATTCAGTTTATTTATGCAGTCAATAAAAATGTATGTGACCCTGTCAGTCAAATCATATCACTCCTATTCAAATCCCTCTAAGGGTTTCCCATCACTTCTAGAGTAAAAGCCAAAGTTTTGAAAACAACGACGGCATCTCCTACTGCTCTCCTCTTGCTAATGCTGCCCCAGCCTCAGTGGCCTCACTGCTAATCCTAGGTTACACCCAGTCACATCCACAGCCAAGGTCATTGATTGCACACACTTGCTATAGTCCCTGTGTCTGGAGTTCTCTCCCCCTCCCCACCCAAAGTGTTTTCTTAGCTTGCTCACACCCCTCTTTCAGGTCTTTACTCAAACATCACTTTCTCAAGGAGGCCTTTACTTATAACCCTACTTTTAATGGCAACACTCCCATAACACTCCTTATGCTCATTCCTGC
>NW_006799156.1:44745-63587 GCF_000442215.2 Lipotes vexillifer | reverse complement strand
TTCCTGCTATGTTTTTCTACTTAGTATTTCTCATTATTTAATATGTCATTTATTTATTTATCTTATCTATTGACTGATTGTTTTCTTTCCCACCCCCTCACAACCAGAAATTAAGGTCTATGATGCTAGACTACTTTTTGCTGTCTTATTGACCATTGTATCCTCAAAACATAGGACAGTTCCTGGCACAGAGTGGACATTCACTAAATATTTGTTGAACAAATGAAAGTAATGAGTACTACCTACAACATGTTAGGTCTTATTAAACTTACTGAGCATCAGCAAATCATCATTAGAATGATGATTTTTTTTTCTAATAATAAAATAACATGATGAGAAAGGATGACCTAATATAGCCCCTTGAGGAGATAACAGAGTAAAATGCTCAATGGAGATGCTTGGGGGAAATCTAGTTTCATATTTTGTGTAAATAAATTAAACTGAACCTAAAATTATATATAGTTTTTCTAGAACTTATGGTCCCTAAAAATAAATACATATCAGCAGATTCATGTTACCTCAACCTCTTCAGCTGGCATTCATGTGTTTCTAGATTACAGGATAGGGAGAGAAATTTTATGTTGTAGAGGTAGGTAAAAGAGAATAATAGGTGTTATGGAAGGCTGCTGACTAAACTGCCCTCTCTTTACCTTATACTGATAAGGAAGATTGAGACACACTTGGAGTAAGAGCTAAAATACTGGCTGTTCAAGACAGAGAAAAAATAATAAACAAACAAATGATGAATAAACATGGTAATTACAGATTTACACGTTCTATGAAGAAGATACAGCCAGGGTAATTGCAGAGTAAAGGAGAGGATATTTTAGGTATTCATTAAGATCCCTTTTAGCTAAAGTCTCATCCTCTCCACATGGAAAAGAAAAGAGGTCTGTTTGACTTTAACACAAGATGAAGGGGAAGAGTGACAAGAGAGAAGTCAGGTTAGCAAATCAGAATTTATTGCCACTCATAGCTTTATTATAAGTCAATGTAAAGTTTCATGCAGCAGAATGTTTTCTTCAATTTTATAGGAATCACTTGGGCTTCTGAGAATACACTTGAAGATAGGTCAATACAGAAATACCACTTGGGGCCTATTAGGGTAGTCTGGGTCAGAGCCAACAGAGACTTGGATCAGGTTGCTAGGGGGGAAGGTGGTAAGGAGTGGTTAGATTATTGACATATTTTGAAGAAAAAGCACAACAGAACTTAGTTATAAATTGGATATTCAAGGTGAAAGTAAAAGGAGGCATGAAGGATGACTAAAGTTTTTGGCCCGAACAACTAGAAGTTAAGTAGTTATTAACTAAGGTAAAGAAGATGGAGTAGGAGAGGTTTCTGAACAGAAGATTAGGAACTCAGTTTTGGACACAGGAAGTTTAAAATGATAATAAGATATCCAAGTGGATAGATTGATTAAGAAGATACAAGAGTCTGGAGTTTACAAGAAAGGTTAGGTAGTAGAGACCATATAGATATTCTTGATTACTTGAGACTGGATGAGATACCATCAGAGTGGTGACAAATGAAAAAATACACCCTTAACACCAAGAATAATATAGACCCATATAGCACATGTTTTTAGTAGTCTCTCTGTGCGTGCACACACCTATGTTCAGATTCCTAATTGTCAGAAGATGCAGTTTGGGACATTCGAGATATTGTAGAGGACAAAGTCATAGATCCAATTCTAGCTGCATATACTGCTAGTTGTGTGGCTTAGGAAGAGTTAATTAAACTCTGAGTGTCAGGTTTTTTTGACAATAATAGGCCAATGATAATATCTTCCGTCCATTTTGCTTGTGAAGAACACATATGTGTGAGGTTGCACAGCTTGGAGCAGAGTAAAATACAGATCTAGATAGAAAATACCAATTTAATGGGGTTCCTAGATTTTGCAGGTGGGAGTTGGATTGGTTGAGGGGGACAAGGCTCTGTCTCACAGAGGTTGCCAGAAGTTAAAATGTTTTACATAATTTGTACAATATTACTTAAAAGATTAAAATGTTATTTGTAAATAAACACTATCTTTCTGAAAAGCTATTCCCCACTATGTATTGGGAGGCTTAAAAATGCATAGATTTAACCTGGGAAGTGGACTATATCATAAGAAATTAAAAGATAAGTTTAAGGTTTTATAGTTGTTTGAAAACAACTCAAATGTCCAATAGTAAACAAAAACTGTACTAAATGATGATGATTTACCCATAGAGTACACTAGCATGAAGCCATTAATATATTAAAAAAAAATATTTAGTAAAGTAGGAAAAGCTGGCATAAGGGGCAGGACAGGAATAAAGACGCAGATGTAGAGAATGGACTTGAGGACATGGGGAGGGGGAAGGGTAAGCTGGGACGAAGTGAGAAAGTGGCATGGACATATATACACCACCAAATCTAAAATAGATGGCTAGTGGGAAGCAGCCACATAGCACAGGGAGATCAGCTTGGTGCTTTATGACCACCTAGAAGGGTGGGATAGGGAAGGTGGGAGGGAGACATGAGGGAGGGGATATGAGGATATATGTATACGTATAGCTGATTCCCTTTGTTATACAGCAGAAACTAACACAACATTGTAAAGCAATTATACTCCAATAAAGATGTTAAAAAATGTATAAGACAAATTATTATTTTTTATTATTTATTTTATATTAATTGTTTAAATTATAAGGAAAAAACTAGAGGCAACCAACCATGTGTTGATTATCATGTGTATTTCAGGAGTGACATTTGGAATAATTTGCTCTACCTTTCTAAGGTTTCTAAATTCTTTGCAATAGGTGTTATATTTTTGTCATAAGAAACAAGTAGTTTATAGAAAAAATATATTCTTGGGCCTTTTAATATTTAGCTGTTCATACAACCAAGATGTCACTTCAGTCTCATGTGCTTTTATTGCCTCGAACTTACTTTACCCTGAGGAAAAGCAATCTCTTTATTGATGAACGAAACCATTAATTGAATAAGAGAGTCTCTTCTTTGCAATGTTCTGAAAAAATGCTATAAAAATAATAACGAGACACTAACTTCCATAAAATATTTGTTTCTCTGAAGTCATTTAAACTTAGTGTTTTTCCTTGAAAAGCTTTATGAATAATTAAGCCCAGTCTAACTTGCTTAGAAAGCTCTGGTTTAAGCTAGCACCATTAAAATTAGAACACTGTCACAAAAGACCCATTAACATCATTTAAATTTGGTAAGGAATGGACCCTAGACTATGCAGAAGTCAAAAGACCTGACCACTAAAATAATGATCTGACATGATGAGTGTTGTAAGAGTGCTGACATAAGGAAAAGCCTGTGTGCTCATTAGACATTTTAAAAGAAACTACCTTTAATAAGCCTACTGCAGAGTTTCAGGGTATCTTGATTACTGTTTTATTTTTGTATTTTTTTATCTTTAGTAATTTACAGATAACAATGTAATAATTTAATCATTTACTAATAGGGGAAATGAATTTCCAATTGCATTTCTGTTTTTATTAGCTGAGTTTTTGAACAAATTGTGTTCTCCTAGTTTCAGAGTCCTCATTCCTTAAATGGATAAATAACAGTCCCTTGCTCTATTTCATGCATTTTTAATGTGCATGAAATGTGCTAATTCTTGTATAGTTCTTAGCATTGTACCTAGAATAAAGTGATTTTTTATTATTGTTAGTATTATCATCACTATTATTATTTTCTGTAGTTTTCCTGTATTGGTAAATCAAATAAATGTGTTACCTGAGACTCCTGAAAATAGACCAGGAATCAATAGTGTAGTTTTCAGGCTCAGAGAAACCAAAGAGACCAATGGTCTTCTCCTCTTTAAAAAAGGCAACTTTAATGTTGAAATATATGTCAAATATGTAACCATACCTAAAGTTTCAATTAAGACTAACTGAAGTAATACAGGCATAAGATCTTTCTCAATTATAAAGCTCTGTGTAAATATGAGAGATGATCACTAATGTTACCAGACTATTGTACAAGCATTGCAATTAGTATCCAAGTTAGCAAACATTCTCTGCAACATAATAAAGGGCTTTAAATGTTAGTTTCTTCCCCCCAAAGCATATATTTTATTTCCTAGGCATAATTTACAAATTTGCAAAAGCAACTTGAATTTGTATTATCAATCATTTTAAGAGAAAGATTCATTTTGAGAGTCCTTTTTTAATATAGTAATCTCATAATGTATTGCTGACTTAAAATGGTATATCATCTAATTATGAGTTAATATTTTATTAAATTTTGTAATATTACAATATTATTAAAGTTTGTATTGCTTACAACTTCTGTTTTTTTCTAGATATACCTTTTCATGAGCAAACATCTGCACATAGTTAGAAATCAGCTTTAACTTAGAATTCACGGTGGTGGAATATATTGGAGGAAAAAATGTGAGGGTCTACTCGCCAACTCAAAGCAATATGAACTTTGGTGCAGTGAATATAAATTAACTCTCCAGGGAAGGTTTTCTGAGAGTAGTGCTTATATGACTCATACTATCTCTTGATCCATGAAATGCATTGCACACCATCAATTTGCTACTTGAATTGTCCTAAGGGGAGAAGCTTGTCGTTCACTCACTGAAGTAAATTAAGGGCATGCTAAATCATTTTATTGGCTGCATTATCAATATTTCATTATTTATGCAAATAACACAATTGCATAACATTTTATAATAAATACTTAATATTTATACAGTCCATTTTACTAAAGCTCTTAAAAAAACTAAAGAGAGCCTATATCTCTGTAATATTTTGCCCTTATAATTGTGATGGGTAACCGAGATTTAAGAATCTTTGTAACTGGGGCTGGTCAGACCTTGCAGGAGAAGCAAATCTATTTTAGCCTACTCTGCCTTCTTCTGCAATATCATGAGTTCATGATTCTGGTCTCTCAAGCTAAGGCTAATAAAAATACAAAATGACCAAAGAATTATACTCAACAGTTTACAAAGTACTTTCACATCTATTTGGAGTAGGCTGTGATTTTTCTGCCGGGCCTTCATTATGAATTGACTCTGAATGCAAGTTGCCAGGGCAGGGAGCAAACAGTTTACCCAATTTTCCTCAGACTATGTTGAAAGTTACTGTGGAAAAGTGAACTGAGTATATAAAACATTTTGAATCACCCAAACCTCAGAATCTATTCATCAAAGAACTCTAGCAGGCTATCAGAGGGAAAAACTGAACATGATTTTTTTTAGTAATTTGAATTTTGATTTTGTCATATTTATAGCTGAACTCTTTAAAAATTTTCCAAAACAACAACAACAACAACAATACTTTTACCAGCTTGAATTCTTAGGAAACAGTTGTATATGCCTTACTCCTTGAGATTACTGGGAAGACTAAGGAAATGACATCATGTATGAAATCATCCAGGTATCTGGATCAGGTTTCCCTTAGAACTCTGTTCATATTGCTATCATTGCCCTCCTACAATTTTATTGCAAGTGCAAATTTACTTTCTCTCTTCCTCTACAGATTATGAGCTATTTAGCTATATGAGCAGTATATTATTCTTTGTGTTCCTAGTACAACAGCATTTAAATGATTCAGTCGCTCATTTTCTCCTTCATTCAACAAATACTTGAACATCGTCTGTATGTATGAGAGTAAATCCCATAGTGTTAGCATTACCTAAATTTGGATTCAAATCCTAGCTCTATAAAGTAGTAATTTTGTGACCTCTGGAATATGACATTATCTACCTAAACCTTAGTTTTGAGTATATAAAACAAATCACATTGTTGTGACAATTAAATAGTAGCAAAACTCAACAATTGCAAGTTAATTATAGCTAAAATTATGGGTTAAATCGTGTGGGTTATCTTGTAGCAATAAAAATTCAATGAGAACTAAAATTAATAAATTGAGGTAATGGATCTATGAGTCAGCATTAGTTAAATTATGCTGCAGTAACAAGAAGTACTAGAATCTCATAGGATTATAACCATAAAAGTTTAATTAACTTATATGTCACTTTGGGAAAGCTGTGGTCTTGCTCCATGTACTTATCCTTCATTCCAGGATCTAGGCTAATGAAGTAGACCTTATCTGAAACATCCACAGCCACATTGCATAAGGGAAAAAGCAGGGATAAAAATCAACAGTAATACTTAAATCTGGTATTTGTTACTTTCATTCATATTTCATTTGCCAAAACAATTTAAAATCAATCTGATTTCAATAAGGCACTGACATGGGAAAAACATAATACAATCTATTATAAGATGTAAGCAATACATGGAAAAAGACAATCCCATTCTAGGGAGTCATAGTAGTTAACTCAGCCTCTATGTGAGGTAGTATGTATATTAAGTTCCTGGGACCAAAGTTTATGTGGGGCATGGAGAGAGTATCTGGAAATGAAATGATAGCTTGGGCCCTCCAGATGATAGGAATATTTGATTGGATGATACTAATTTACTGTAGGAACAATCACCAATGGGAGCTGTCCAAACTGCCTAACCTGACTATTTACTGAATAACTGAAATTCAGCAGAGGCATACAGGAGCCTTCAGATTTAGGAAAATCACATCCTGGTTTTAGTTTCACACACAGTGGTGATTCTGGAACTTGTCTATATTACCAAATCCCTATTCCATACCTCTGCACAGATAATATAGGCTCAAAATGCTTTCAAATTTCATCTTTTGTTATCTCTTCTTCTTCAATCAGTGAATCTCTAAATTTTTTCCAGTAGTTGATCTTACAGCCCCAATTTCTTCATCTCACCAGGAAGAGACATTCTCTGTGGCACAGGAGCATAAAGATATCTTAGGGGTTGGCCTTCAGACTCATACCTAAATCAAGTGCTAGAATCTGTCTGGCCCTACAAGATGGCTTGAAATCCAATGTCATAGAGTTGAAAATTTATTGAATTAAAGACTTTTGAGCAAGAGAAGAGCTCAAAGCAGACATTTAGGAAGATAGAACTAACAATGATGTCCTAAAAGAACTGAAATAGAAGTCTGGAGGTAGTGATCTTAATATCGCATACCTACCAGAGTTCAGAGACCATTTCTTTCACTTAGTCGTGGCAACTAAAATTATGATAAAAAATTCTCAACTGTATCTGCCCAGACCAACTGCTGTCCAGATCGATAGCTACATGCCATTTGTTTTGTTTATCGTCATGAGATTAATAGTGGGCTGGAGACCTTAGGATGAAGTCGTCATATTATTATAATACCTAGTGTTATTTTCAAATAATATTACTATCATATAAATATATTTCAAATATATAAACTATAACTGTATCTTAAAAAATTAACAAATCATTCATTAGTCATGAAAATTTTAAGAAAAAGTTATATAATTTAATAAAAGATATGTAATAGGTGATGAACAATATTCAACCACATGCTATAAAAGATTTTAGTAGTATTTATGTTTTAAAACATAATTCATGAGTTTTATTTCACATAACCTTAAAAATGAGAAGGCATTTTATAAAGACAATTATACAATTAGTGGCATTATACACAAAAAGTCAGAAAATGGTGGCATTATACATAAAAAGTTAGAAAATGAAGCTTTTAATTATCAGAAATTTCAGATATATGGAATCTCTTATTCAAATCAAAAGATTTACCTTAATTTTCCATTCTCCTCATAAAATAGATAAAAACAAATCAGGTGCTTTTAGGAAATAACTCTGCCTCACACTTGGAACACAAAAATAAAGACAATTATTTTCACTTTTTATAAAATACTAAAGGAAGAATAATTATTTCCATTGCTAGAAATGTCAGCAATGAAACCAAACGTGTAACAGTATAAATTTAGGAAAAAATTCAATGACATAAATTTGTTACCCAGCCAAAAATTATACACAATTGTAGTCAAACATACTTATTTTGAAAGGAGTTCCGGAATGATGAATCTTAATAATATCAATCAGCATGCATTTTCAAAATACAAATCCAACTGCAAGTAAAAATCATAACTTTTTTTAAAGACTGGAACTATTTCAATAGATACAAATTTGTTCATGAAAATTTAAACAGGATATTGTTTCAATGAAAAACGGATTTCCTTAGAAGCAGTAATAAGTATTCTCATAAAATTATAAACAGCTTACATCATTCCTGGTATAATTTCCCAGAATATGAATATGTTGATTAATTTTGTGAGAAGCTGAATTTGATTTAGTCTTCTAAACATCAGGAGCTATACTTAAAGGCCAATCTAGTAGTATAGTTCAGCAAATCAAGCTTTGAATTTCAGATTTCTGTGTGGACATTTCTCTTTCACTCCTGTGAATACTTTATTGTCTACTTTGTTATGTTAGATATTAGAAAATATTTTATAATTTTGATTGGCTTGATATATTAATATTTATAATTTGACATAATGGTAAAAATAGATGTCCCTTAAAAGTGTTTTCCAGGGCCTCCCTGGTGGCGCAGTGGTTGAGAGTCCGCCTGACGATGCAGGGGATACGGGTTCGTGCCCCGGTTCGGGAGGATCCCACATGCCGTGGAGCGGCTGGGCCCGTGAGCCATGGCCGCTGAGCTTGCGCGTCCGGCAACGGGAAAGGCCACGACAGTGAGAGGCCCACATATCGCAAAAAAAAAAAAAAAAAAAAAAAGTGTTTTCCAAATATTCTCTTATACTTTAATAATATATGTCTTTAATTACATTATCAATAAATTGGGAGAATTGTGCTGAAATAAACTGCTATTGTCTTGAAGGTCATAAAATAATAAGGTTGTTTCAATGTAGATAGTGCTTTATCACAGGCTTAGCTACCTGTTCTAAATTATCCTAAGGAAAAGAAAGATTTAAAAAATTTAAATCCCTATCTGTTTATTTATCTATCTATCTGGCTGTCATTCATGCAGTCATATCAAGCCAATTTCTATTTCTTCTTCTGTTAAAGAAACCAGTGAAGTTGTATATGTGCTAATGTTACTTCTATTAAAGAGGAAAGTAGGGTCGGAGTGTCAGAATTTAAATCCCTCCTTAGCTTTTTGACAGCTGTGGGTTTTTGCACAATCATTTCAACTACTCTCAGTTTTTTTTGTTTTTTTAATCTGTAAAGTGGGAGAGATACTAAAGCCTTTATTACATTATGGATGTATGACAAATGAGATAATGCATGTGAAACTTTTATCCAATACATGCCATATGCCTACTATTCAGTAAACGGCAATTATTGTAAATTAGCATGGTGGTTACCCTGAGAATATAAGTAGGCCAATCAGGATTCACAACCTGCCTGATTCTAAATCCCATTATCCCTATACTGCCTCTTGATCACAAATATCTCATCAATGAAAGAGCCCTCTAAAAGAGGTTTGCTAAAAGTGGTAATATTAAATTTGCAAATATAATTAACTAGGCCACAAAATTGAACAGTTATCTTGCTAGTAATGGAATTTGTTACCAAAGGCACATTTAGTCTGTTTCCTTTGCAGCCAAGCCAGGTGGGTTTGCTGGAGAACAGAAGTGCTGATGAGACAATGTACTGACCCACTTTGTCTCCCCGCAGACGATCCCAGCTGGCATAATGTGCATTCATTGTTCAAGTAAGACAGTATTTTTTGACTTTTTATTATATCTCTCTAAGGAAATAAAAATATAAATGTTGTAGTTGTGTTATCTGTAGAGGGAAAAAAAAAAACAAACTTGGGTCTGATATTTGAAAGAGACGAATCCCATGTGAAATTATGCTCACATTAAAATAGAAGCAGTGGTTTATAATTGCAAATATAAACCAGGTGTCTGTCATCATTTTTTATTCTAATCTCATCACAGATACATGAAACCTTGAAGTATATTTTAAATATATAAAACAAGAAGAACTATCTTAAAACTATTTTTATATTACACAGTTCCAGTATATGACTTTCAAAGAGAAAGAGTGACAGAATTGAAGAGCAGAGACATAGAGAAATAAATTATTTTGTTGATATTGGTAATATGCTAAAAATACCTGGATTTCAGATACTAAAGAATATGTTGGCTTAAAAAAAGATCTGAGACTAGTGCATACCCACAGGGCTGTTCTGAAGGGAACACTGGTGAGAACAAGTACTATTTCAATACATGTACTTGATAACTTGACCAAAAACTGAGTAGAAGTTAATAGGGTTTTACAACTAAACAAAATAATGTTTTCTCATCAGTGATGAGAACGATTACAGTCAACTTTCATAACCTTTCGGTAAGCTTTCAACATACTATGATGTAAAGAAAAGAATATGGCATTGAGGGTCTTTGAGAAGAGAGTCTGAATCTTAGTAACCCGTCTCTGAGTTTCTTGAGGTAAGGTATTTTAACTCTCTCATTTGTCCAGACATTGAGAGGAAGTAAATGAGAAAGACAAAGATATGTAATTGCAAAGATTTATAATTTCAGCAGAAATTTGACTCTGAAATGGAGAGAAAAAGACAAGGAAGAAGAAAGGAATGTCATACAATATTCTTGGATCCAAGAAAACCTGCTCTGTTTATTTTCATGGCTTGTACTCTAAACGTGCATATTTACTCCAACTGGGTCTTTTAAGGAAGTGCAAGTTAACTCTAGTAGTTTGAAAGTATTAAATCAACAAATTTATTGATTCTACATTTGTTCAAGTAATTTATATTTAGACAGTATAAAAAGAGAGAATATATTACCAACATCAATACATTTAGAGAGGCAATACACAGAAATGAAGTACACAGGTCCAAATATGAGATAATAATATTAACAAAAATTTTGGAGAAAAGTCACAAAGAAGGACATAATGGTTAATATCATTGAGTGAGGATCTCATTGGGTGAAGCACACAATTGAAACAATGTGCATTTTAAAAATTTGTTAAGTCACTCATTGATTTTTTTTGAATTTTATTTTATTTACATTTTTATACACCAAGTCCTTATAAGTCATCAATTTTATACACATCAGTGTATACATGTCAATCCCAATCACTAATTCATCACACCACGATCCTCACCCCCCCACCACTTTTCCCCCTTGGTGTCCATATGTTTTTTCTCTACATCTGTGTCTCAATTTCTGCCATGCAAACTGGTTTATCTGTACCATTTTTCTAGATACCACATATATGCGTTAATATACAATATTTGTTTTTCCTTTCTGACTTACTTCACTCTGTATGACAGTCTCTACATCCATCCACATCTCAACAAATGACCCAATTTCGTTTCTTTTTATGGCTGAGTAATATTCCATTGTTTATATGTACCACATCTTCTTTATCCATTTGTCTGTTGATGGGCGTTTAGGTTGCTTCCATGTCCTGGATAGTGTAGACAGTGCTGCAGTGAACATTGCGGTACATGACTCTTTTTCAATTATTGTTTTCTCAAGGTATATGCCCAGTAGTGGGATTGCTGGATCATATGGTAGTTCTGTTTTAGATTTTTAATGAACCTCCATACTGTTCTCCATAGTGCCTGTATCAATTTACATTCCCACCAACCGTGCAAGAGGGTTCCCTTTTCTCCACACCCTCTCCAGCATTTGTTGTTTGTAGATTTTCTGATGATGTCCATTCTAACAGGTGTGAGGTGATAGCTCATTGTAGTTTCGATTTGCATTTCTGTAATAATTAGTGATTTTGAGCATCTTTTCATGTGCTGCTTGGCATCCATATGTCTTCTTTGGAGAAATGTCTGTTTAGGTCTTCTGCCCATTTTTGGATTGAGTTGTTTGTTTTTTTAATAGTAAGCTGCATGAGCTGTTTATATATTTTGGAGATTAATCATTTGTCCGTTGATTCATTTGCAAATATTTTCTCCCATTCTGAGGGTTGTCTTTTCATCTTGTTTATGGTTTCCTTTGCTGTGCAAAAGCTTTGAAGTTTCATTAGGTCCCATTTGTTTATTTTTGTTTTTATTTCCATTACTCTAGGGGGTAGAGCAAAAAACCATCTTGTTGAGATTTATGTCATAGAGTGTTTTTCCTATGTTTTCCTCTAAGAGTTTTATACTGTCCAGTCTTACATTTAGGTCTTTAATCCATTTTGAGTTCATTTTTGTGTATGGTGTTAGGGAGTGTTCTAATTTCATTCTTTTACATGTAGCTGTCCAGTTTACCCAGCACCACTTATTGAAGAGGCTGTCTTGTCTCCATTGTATATCCTTGCCTCCTTTGTCATAGATTAGTTGACCATAGGTGCATGGGTTTATCTCTGGGCTCTCTGTCTTGTTCCATTGATCTATGCTTCTGTTTTCATGCCAGTACCATATTTTCTTGATTACTATAGCTTTGTAGTATAGTCTGAAGTCAGGGAGTCTGATTCCTCCAGCTCCGTTTTTTTCCTTCAAGACTGCTTTGGCTATTCGGGGTCTTTTTTGTCTCCATACAAATTTTAAGATTTTTTGTCCTACTTCTGTAAAAAATGCGATTGGTAATTTGATAGAGATTACATTGAATCTGTAGATTGCTTTGGGTAGTTTAGTCATTTTGACAATATTGATTCTTCCAATCCAAGAAGGTGGTATATCTCTCCATCTGTTGGTATCATCTTTAATTTCTTTCATCAGTGTCTTTTAGTTTTCTTCATACAGGTCTTTTGTCTCCCTAGGTAAGTTTATTCCTAGGTATTTTATTCTTTTTGTTGCAGTGGTAAATGGAAGTGTTTCCTTAATTTCTCTTTCAGATTTTTCATCATTAGTGTATAGGAATGCCAGAGATTTCTGTGCATTAATTTTGTATCCTGCAACTTTACCAAATTAATTGATTAGCTCTAGTAGTTTTCTGGTAGCATCTTTAGGATTCTCTATGTATAGTGTCATGTCATCTGCAAACAGTGACAGTTTTACTTCTTCTTTTCCAATTTGTATTCCTTTTATTTCTTTTTCTTCTCTGATTGCCATGGCTAGGACTTCCAAAACTATGTTGAATAATAGTGGTGAGAGTGGACATCCTTGTCTTGTTCCTGATCTAGAGGAAATGCTTTCAGTTTTTCACCATTGAGAATGATGTTTGCTGTGGGTTTGTTGTATATGGCCTTTATTATGTTGAGGTAGGTTCCCTCCATGCCCACCCATTTTTATCATAAATGGGTGTTGAATTTTGTCAAAAGCTTTTTCTGCCTCTATTGAGATGACCATATGGTTTTTATTCTTCAATTTGTTAATATGGTGTATCACATTGATTGATTTGCATATATTGAAGAATCTTTGTATCCCTGGGATAAATCCCACTTGATCATGGTGTATGATCCTTTTAATGTGTTGTTGGATTCTGTTTGCTAGTATTTTGTTGAGGAGTTTTGCATGTATATTCATCAGTGATATTCGTCTGTAATTTTCTTTTTTTGTAGTATCTTTGTCTGGTTTTGGTATCAGGGTGATGGTGGCCTCATAGAATGAGTGTGGGAGTGTTCCTTCCTCTGCAATTTTTGGGAAGACTTTGAGAGGATGGGTGTTAGCTTTTCTCTAAATGGTTAATAGAATTCACCTGTGAAGCCATCTGGTCCCAGACTTTTGTTTGTTGGAAGATTTTTAATCACACTTTCATTTCATTACTTGTGATTGGTCTGTTCTTATTTCTATTTCTTCCTGGTTCAGTTTTGGAATGTTATATACCTTTCTAAGAATTTGTCCATTTCTTTCAGGTTGTCCATTTTATTGGCATAGAGTTGCTTGTAGTAGTCTCTTAGGATGCTTTGTATTTCTGTGGTGTCTGTTATAACTTCTTCTTTTTCATTTCTAATTTTATTGATTTGAGTCCTCTCTCTCTTTTTCTGGATGAGTGTGGCTAATGGTTTATCAATTTTGTTTATCTTCTCAAAGAACCAGCTTTTAGTTTTATTGATCTTTGCTATCGTTTTCTTTGTTTCTAATTTCATTTATTTCTGCTCTGATCTTTATGATTTCTTTCCTTCTGCTAACTTTGGGTTTCGTTTTTTCTTCTCTAGTTCCTTTAGGTGTAAGGTTAGATTGTGTATTTGAGATTTTTCTTGTTTCTTGAAGTGGGCTTGTATAGGTATAAACTTCCCTCTTAGAACTGCATTTGCTGCATCCCATAGGTTTTTAATGATCATTTTTCCTTATCATTTGTCTCTAGGTATTTTTTTGTTTCCTTTTTGATTTCCTCTTTGATTTCTTCAGTGATCTCTTGGTTATTTAGTAACGTATTGTTTAGCCTCCATGTGTTTGTGTTTTTTATATTTTTTTCCCTGTAATTGATTTGTAATCTCATAGCATTGTGGTCAGAAAAGATGCTCGGTATGATTTCCATTTTCTTAGTTTACTGAGGCTTGATTTGTGACTCAAGGTGTGATCTGTCCTGGAGAATGTTCCATGCACACTTGAGAAGAAAGTGTAATATGCTGTTTTTGGATATAATGTCCTATAAATATCATTTAAATCTATCTGGTCTATTGCGTCATTTAAAGCTTCTGTTTCCTTATTTATTTTCATTTTGGATGATCTGTCCATTGGTGTAAGTGAGGTGTTAAAGTCCCCCGCAATTATTGTGTTACTGTTGACTTCCTATTTTATAGCTGTTAGCAGTTGCCTTATGTATTGAGGTGCTCCTATGTTGGGTGCACATATATTTATAATTGTTATATCTTCTTCTTGGATTGATCCCCTGATCATTATTTAGTGTCCTTCCTTGTCTCTTGTAACATTCTTTATTTTAAAGTCCATTTTATCTGATATGAGTATTGCTACTCCAGCTTTCTTTTGATTTCCATTTGCATGGAATATCGTTTTCCATCCCCTCACTTTCAGTGTGAATGTGTCCCTAGGTCTGAAGTGGGTCTCTTGTAGACAGCATATATATAGGTCTTGTTTTTGTATCCATTCAGCTAGCCTCTGTCTTTTGGTTGGAGCATTTAATCCATTCACGTTTAAAGTAATTATTGCTATGTTTGTTACTATCACCATTTTCTTAATTGTTTGGGGTTTGTTTTTGTAGGTCCTTTTATTCTCTTGTGTTTCCCACTTAGAGAAGTTCCTTTAGCATTTGTTGTAGAGCTGCTTTGGTGGTTCTGAATTCTCTTAGCTTTTGCTTGTCTGTAAAGCTTTTGATTTCTCCATTGAATCTGAATGAGATCCTTGCTGGGCAGAGTAATCTTGGTTGTAGGTTTTTCCCTTTCATCACTTTAAGTATATCATGCCACTCCCTTCTGGCTTGTAGAGTGTCTGCTGAGAAATCAGCTGTTAACCTTATTGGAGTTCATTGTATATTATTTGTCATTTTTCCCTTGCTGTTTTTAATCATTTTTCTTTGTCTTTAATTTTTGCCAGTTTGATTACTATGTGTCTCAGCATGTTTCTCCTTTGGTTTATCCTGTATGGGACTCTCTGCACTTCCTGGACTTGGGTGGCTATTTCATTTCCCATGTTAGGGAAGTTTTTGACTATAATCTCTTCAAATATTTTCTTGGGTCCTTTCTCTCTCTCTTCTCCTTCTGGGACCCCTATAATGTGAATGTTGCTGCATTTAATGTTGTCCCAGAGGTCTCATAGGCTGTCTTCATGTCTTTTCATTCTTTTTTCTTTATTCTTTTCCACAGCAGTGAATTCCACCATTCTGTCTTCCAGGTCACTTATCTGTTCTTCTGCCTTAATTATTCTGCTATTGATTCCTCCTAGTGTAGTTTTCATTTCAGTTATTGTATTGTTCATCTCTGTTTGTTTGTTCTTTAATTCTTCTAGGTCTTTGTTAACCATTTCTTGCATCTTCTCGATCTTTGTCTCCATTCTTTTTCTGAGGTCCTGAATCATCTTCACTATCATTATTCTGAATTCTTTTTCTGGAAGGTTGCCTATCTCCACTTCACTTAGTTGTTTTTCTGGGGTTTTATCTTGTTCCTTCATCTGGTACATAGCACTCTGCCTTTTCATCTTGTCTATCTTTCTGTGAATGTGGTTTTTGTTCCACAGGCTGCAGGATTGTAGTTCTTCTTGCTTCTGCTCTCTGCCCTCTCCACTCATTGATTTTTAATAAAATACCTTTACTGAAAATTATATCTACAGCTTTGTAGACCAGATTTGCATCGGAAAGCTTACCATGTGCTTTGTTACTACCCTATATTCAAACCTGTGTTTATGTGGCTTTTGGGAACTTGCATAAGTACACCAATGCTCAATTTCCTTATTGAGAAAATAGGCAAAATGGTATTTCTTTGCAGGATTGTATAAGCATTAGAGGTACCCATCTCAAGGACTACCATCAGTACACATCATACAAAGAATGTGTTATTAGTGTTTATTATGATGATGATGATGTTGATTATAATTATGGCATGGAGGAGGATGCTATAACAATCTCTAGCACTGAGTCATTTGTATATGTGTGTATGCAAGATAAGTTTTCCAACCTCAAGGTCATAATTCATAATTCAATGAGTTGCACACACACACACAAACACAGTAAGTACAAAATCCAATACCATAGTTTTATGTGCAAAGTACTAGAGGCAAATAGAAAATGAGGTACCTAACTCTCTCAAAATGAAGTTTGACAATTTGCTTCACAGATGTAGTTATATTGGAACCATGCAGACAAATCAGAAAGATAAATACACTTTTAAATATTTGGTACATTTTTTATGACTCTTCAGGAGTACCCTTTTATTCAGTTTACTATCCTACTCCTTCAGTTATTTCCCACCTGGGAAAATGTTAAGTTCTCTTACAAATCTTATCAGTTCCCTCTGAATATGTTAATTTACTTATATCACTTTCAAATTATAGTCCTTATAATGGAATGCAATATTTGTCATTCTAGAAAACAGAAGAAATAACCATAAGCCATTTTCTTCTATGTACCACTCTTCAATTATTGCACCCAAAGAAAGTAACACATGTTAAATCTGATAGATAATTAAACCCCATCAAAAATTAGGATATTTTGGGCCTAATTTACATGATGTGAAAATGAATAAAACAGAAATGTATGTGGGATCTGGATCCTTCTCATACAAATGAACTGAAGTGAGAAAATCTCAAACTTGAAATTAAGATAAAAAATAACACAGTGCTTTAAAAGAGCAATCTATAAATTCTACAAATTGACTTTGAAGAAATTAAGGTTTGCACTGTGTACAAACAGGAAAAACTTCAAACCTGACATGACAGTGTTGTAGACCACCAGGATTCTGTGACTACAGTATAGACTTCAAGTAGAGATCACATTTCTATTTTTATGTAATACAACCAATAGAATGTAATCAATCTGTACATGACAAAGATTTTTACCTTAACACAAATAAAGACTCCCTTTCAGATATCCCAGTTCACTACTCAGGGTCTTTTCTAAGGTTTAGAAATAGGTTTTCTGTGTCTTCACCTGCAGATACCTCCTCCTACTGATGCCTCCTCAAGCCATGAGGGCAATTTTCTGTTCCCAGTACCTTCATGAGAGCATTACTCCACTGTACACAGCTGTCTTCACATCTCCTCTGATGCTGTTACTTCTCTTCTAAAATCAAGAAAGGAATCCTGGGTCTCCCCTCCTATAAAATCTTGAGACATGTTTGTGCCTCAATTCCCCTTAGTATGACTTTAAAAAAAAGCTTGGAATGAAATAAACAAAAAAATTTGACCTGGCTCTATGTTCAGAGATAACGGAAGGAAATAATGACACAAAAATAATTAACAAGTACTAAATGTCTGCACAAGTCCAAACATATCCTCACTGTAACTCTGGAAGCCTCCAGGCTTAGCCCTCTATATTGCAGGGACTAGAACGGTCTATAATGCTCGCCCACTGGCAGCGTGCTCTGAGCTGGTCAACATTTACATTCTCCAAGAAACCTCTGCATATATTGTTCCTTCCCTCTACTTTGATGATTGATTCCTGTGGTTCCTTTCCTTTTTCCATACAGCTTTCCATGATAATTGGCAGTGAAGATGTCCACTGCTATCATGAAAACCCTACCCTTGGTAGCTTATACTATGAATTTGCTTGTCTTTTCAATTCAATTCACATACTAAATGAGTTGTTAACATTTTTTACAAGATGAGTAAAATGTGTCATACTTTTAGTAATTTAGTGTGTAAACATTGGGAGATAGTTTTAGCTTTTAGAACTATCTGGAGTATTATATCTTAAAATTTCTGAAGAACCTGCTTTGAGATTAGATTATTATCCACACATCTTTTATCAGATGTAGAAGACTAGAATATATAGTATTTTAAGAACTTAACCCTACATACCATAAGAAATATAATAAATCTGTCTTAACATCTTACATAAGCCTGTGGGTGGGCTAATGTTTTAATACTCTCACTGATAAGTTCAATTTTTAACCCTGCAGTTTGAAGGTTTTCTAAAAATTTGAATTATGCAAGGCATATTAACATTGCTTTGACAATATATTTATGGAAAAGATCTGTGCTGAAGCAATTTTTTTTTTTTTAATTCGGTACGTGGACCTCTCACTGTTGTGGCCTCTCCCGTTGAGGAGCTCAGGCTCTGACACGCAGGCTCAGCGGCCATGGCTCATGGACACAGCCGCTCCGCGGCATATGGGATCTTCCTGGACCAGGGCACGAACCCGTGTCCCCTGCATCGGCAGGTGGACTCTCAACCCCTGCACCACCAGGGAAGCCCTGTACTGAAGCAATTTATAGCATGTATACAGAATGGTGGTATTATAAAATGCATATATCTTGATAAATTCTATTTTTGAAAGTTAAAATATCAGCAAAAAATACTTTCTGTACAAAATACTTTCATCATATATCCAAAATGATTTTGTCTAATTAGGGTGACAATTTTTAAAATTTTAGTAATTAAGGGCTACCTTCAGTCATACATTTTCAAGCTTAAGGCTATGTTTGAGGGTGCAAGATAGCATTCAGAGATCTTGTTAGTGCCACCTGCATTTCATTGGTCACTTTCTTTTTTTTTTTTTTTTT
>NW_006799156.1:36757-39142 GCF_000442215.2 Lipotes vexillifer | reverse complement strand
ATGGTTGTTAGTATTTGCCTTATGTATTGAGGTGCTCCTATGTTGGGGGCATAAGTATTTACAATTGTTATATCTTCTTCTTGGATCGATCCCTTAATCATTATGTAGTGTCCTTCTTTGTCTCTTCTGATAGTCCTTATTTTAAAGTCTATTTTGTCTGATATGAGAATTGCTACTCCAGCTTTCTTTTGGTTTCCATTTGCATGGAATATCTTTTTCCATCCCCTTACTTTCAGTCTGTATGTGTCTCTAGGTCTGAAGTGGGTCTCTTGTAGACAGCATATATATGGGTCTTGTTTTTGTATCCATTCAGCCAATCTGTGTCTTTTGGTGGGAGCATTTAGTCCATTTACATTTAAGGTAATTATCGATATGTATGTTCCTATTCCCATTTTCTAAATTGTTTTGGGTTCGTTATTATAGGACTTTTCCTTCTCTTGTGTTTTTGTCTAGAGCAGTTCCTTTAGCATTTGTTGTAAAGCTGGTTTGGTGGTGCTGAACTCTCTCAGCTTTTGCTTGTCTGTAAAGGTTTTAATTTCTCCATCAAATCTGAATGAGATCCTTGCTGGGTAGAGTAATCTTGGTTGCAGGTTTTTCTCCTTCATCACTTTCAGTATGTCCTGCCACTCCCTTCTGGCTTGTAGAGTTTCTGCTGAGAGATCAGCTGTTAACCTTATGGGGATTCCCTTGTGTGTTATTTGTTGTTTTTCCCTTGCTGCTTTTAATATGCTTTCTTTGTATTTAGTTTTTGACAGTTTGATTAATATGTGTCTTGGCGTATTTCTCCTTGAATTTATCCTGTATGGGACTCTCTGTGCTTCCTGGACTTGATTAACGATTTCCTTTCCCATATTAGGGAAGTTTTCAACTATAATCTCTTCAAATATTTTCTCAGTCCCTTTCTTTTTCTCTTCTTCTTCTGGAACCCCTATAATTCGAATGTTGGTGCGTTTAATGTTGTCCCAGAGGTCTCTGAGACTGTCCTCAGTTCTTTTCATTCTTTTTTCTTTATTCTGCTCTGCAGTAGTTATTTCCACTATTTTATCTTCCAGGTCACTTATCCGTTCTTCTGCCTCATTTATTCTGCTATTGATCCCATCTAGAGTATTTTTCATTTCATTTATTGTGTTGTTCATCATTGTCTGTTTCATCTTTATTTCTTCTAGGTCCTTGTTAACTGCTTCTTGCATTTTGTCCATTCTATTTCCAAGATTTTGGATCATCTTTACTATCATTATTCTGAACTCTTTTTCAGGTAGACTGCCTATTTCCTCTTCATTTGTTAGGTCTGGTGGGTTTTTATCTTGCTCCTTCATCTGCTGTGTGATTTTCTGTCTTCTTGTTTTGCTTATCTTACTGTGATTGGGCTCAGCTTTTTGCAGGCTGCAAGTTCGTAGCTCCCGTTGTTTTTGATGTCTGTCTCCAGTGGCTAAGGTTGGTTCAGTGGGTTGTGTAGGCTTCCTGGTGGAGGGGACTAGTGCCTGTGTTGTGGTGTATGAGGCTAGATCTTGTCTCTCTAGTGGGCAGGTCCACGTCTGGTGGTGTGTTTTGGGGTGTCTGTGGACTTATTATGATTTTAGGTAGCCTCTCTGCTAGTGGGTGGGTTTGTGTTCCTGTCTTGCTATGTGGTTGGCATAGGTTGTCCAGCAATGTAGCTTGCTGGTCATTGAGTGAAGCTGGGTGCTGGTGTTGAGATGGAGATCTCTGGGAGATTTTCGCCGTTTGATATTATGGGGGGCTGGGAGGTCTCTTGTTGACCAGTGTCCTGAAGTTGGCTCTCCCACCTCAGAGGCAGAGTCCTGACTCCTGGCTGGAGCAGCAAGAGCCTTTCATCCACTCGGCTCAGAATAAAAGGGAGAGAAAGTAGTGAGAATTAGTAGAAGTAGGAGGAAATAGGAAAGAAAGAAAGAAAGGAGGGAAGGAAGGAAGGAAGGAGGGAAGGAAGAAAGAAAGAAAGAAGAAAAGAAAGGAAGAAGGCAAGAAGACAAGAAAGGAGGGAGGGAGGAGGGGAGGGAGGAGGGAAGGAAGGAAGGAATGAGGGAAGGAAGGAAAAAATACAGAAAGAAAGAAGATACAGTAAAATAAAATAAAGTATAATAAAGTTATTGAATTAAAAAAATAATTATTTAGAGGAAAAAAAAAAAGGGAAGGATAGAACCTTAGGACAAATGGTGGAAGCAAAGTTATAGAGACAAAATCTTACATAGAAGCATACACATATACCCTCACAAAAAGAGGTAAAGTGGAAAAAATCATAAAACTTGCTCTCCAAGTCCACCTCCTCAATTTGGGACGATTCGTTGTCTCAAAAAGGGAAGGAAGGAAGGAAAGATAGAAAGAAGGTAAAGTATAATAGAGTTCTTTAAACTAAAATTAATTATTAAG
>NW_006799156.1:19612-36235 GCF_000442215.2 Lipotes vexillifer | reverse complement strand
GGATCCTGTTAGTGGCGGGTTTCACGGGCTCCCCAGAAGAGGGGTTTGGATAGTGACCTATGCTCGCACACAGACTCCTTGGTGGCAGCAGCAGCAGCCTTAGGGTCTCCTGCCCGTCTCTGGGGTCCGCGCTTTTAGCCGCGGCTTGCACCTGTTTCTGGAGTTCCTTTAAGCAGCGCTCTTAAAACCCCTCTCCTCGCGCACCAGGAAACAAAAGAGGGAAGAAAAAGTCTCTTGCCTCCTCAGCAGGTGCAGCCTTTTCTCCGGACTCCCTCCCGGCTAGCCGTGGCGCACTAACCCCTTCGGGCTATGTTCAAGGCGCCAACCCCAGTCCTCTCCCTGAGCTCCGACCGAAACCCGAGCCTCGGCTCGCAGCCCCGCTCGCCCCAGCGGGTGAGCACACAAGCCTCTCGGGCTGGTGAGTGCCGGTCGGCACCGATCCTCTATGTGGGAATCTCTCCGCTTTGCCCTCCGCACCCGTGTTGCTGCGCTCTCGTCCGCGGCTCCGAAGCTCCCCACTCCGCCTCCCGCAATCTCTGCCCGCGAAGGGGCTCCTAGTGTGTGGAGACCTTTCCTCCTTCACAGCTCCCTCCCACTGGTGCAGGTGCAGTCCCTATTCTTTTGTCTCTGTTTTTAATTAATTTTTTTTTTCTTTTGCCCTACCCAGATACGTGGGGAGTTTCTTGCCTTTTGGGAGGTCTGAGGGCTTCTGCCAGCATTCAGTAGGTGTTCTGTAGGAGGTGTTCCACATGTAGATGTATTTCTGGTGTATTTGTGGGGAGGAAGGTGTTCTCCGCGTCTTACTTCTCCGCCATCTTTCCACAACCCCCTCATTGGTCACTTTCTTATCATGTAAGTAAATTTCAATCTTGTTGACACAAAATGTGTAAACACAGGTTTTTCAGACAATAAGTTTTGCCACATTTATGGCAGAGTTCTTCAAATTATTTTTAAGTCACATATGTGTTTGTGTACATATATATAATTAGAAAATAAAATACTAGGATATTATGTAACAAATTCAAATCATTGTATTGGAATGGGAATATGCATACAGTAGTTATTCAGTTAACTAGATTCTCCGAGCAAATATCAGGGAATATGAGCTTCATTTTCATAAATTCCATTTTGCATTTAGGTCAGCAGAAATGAAATGAATTTGTTCTTGTACCCACATATTTAAATGAAGAAAATTATTTTGTAGGAAATAATGTATGGCTGATGACAATGCATTGCTGTTCCAACCTTGATGGCTGTCAGATAGTTTCTAGTAGGGCAGGACAGGGGGAAATGAATAATTATGGTTTTGAGTGTGTACTATATACTTAGCATTTCTCAAGTGAGTAGGGTTCTTACAACGATCACACCAGCCTTTAGAAATCTGTGCAATAAAAATCTTCTTTAATACCATTTTTACCTCATTGGATGTTCCAGGTCATGGTTGTTTTTGTGTTCTTGTGACATTTCCTCTTCCAGTAATGTCAGAATGCTTGTTTTTAATTTAAAACAAGGAAGAAAGTTTCTGCCCACTTACTGTTGCAAAACTAAATACAAGTTAAAGAATGATTAAGTTAACAAAGGTACTTTTAATAAAAATATTAGCTATGAAAACTACAAAGCAAGAATAAAACCTGAAATATAAAAATTTAATTATAATGCAGTAAGTGCAAAAGCTATTTAGAATTTTGACTGATTCAAACTGAACTGACTGTTAAGCTTTTTCTCTTCACAAGAGTTTGATTACTAAAAACAACATTGCTTACTGTAAAGGTAAGAAAATGATATCTCTCAGGTGCATAGCATACGCTGAGAACTCCATTATGTGTTTTGCATACATATTGCATATAAATAATTATTGCATAAATAATTATTAGATATTTAGTTTAGAGGTGAGAATACAAAAACTCCAAGTGTAATGAAACTAGTAACTCGAGGAGCTGATATTCAAGTCTAGAGCCATCTGGCTCACAATTTTGTGCTCTTTGTGATGTTTCATAATGTTTATTAAAAATAACAAAAATAAGGTTATTTAGCAAAGTCAGTGTGACTGGTATCTTTCATATTTTATCGCTAGTCCTCAAAAAGACCATGGAAGGCAAAATATCTGAGCTCTCTTTGACTAACTTAATTCACTATAAAATTTCCAATAATTATGGAGAGAGACAGATTTAGGAGGTCCTATAATTTCCAGAAAACAACAACAACAGTACATTCATTCTTGGCAAATGCCAATAGAAAATATAGATTTTTCAGAATAACTAGGCAGAGACCATACATGGCTATGTCAAAGAGTGTCTGTCTACCTAAAGAATACAGAAAAAAGTCAGCTCAGCCAGAATGTATAATAGTTATCAACAACATTCTCCAACATCAAGGCACAAGCTAGCTGCCAGTAGGCAATGTCAGAGTGAGAAAGAATTTAAAAATCACATACAAACTTCTAGAATTATAACTCTTCTTCCTACTGTCCCACTTATTTCATGTAAGTTGTTTTAGGTATATAGTGGTGGCTACCTCATCTTGGCTAGAAATAGCTCCTCGATCTATGAATTAAAACAAAAGAGAGTAAGATTGAGGGAGAGGAGGGGAGAGGAGGTGGGGGAACAGTATGATTTCTGGGATAGGATTCGGGATAAATGTAGTTAGGAAGGACACTACTCTCCATCAATCAGTCATTCTCAGACACTACAGGCTACAACAGGCTGATTCTGGTACCTCCTGATCCTGATGCTGAGAAACAGAACAAGAGACAAACATCCCCAGTACCTCTGGGAGGCAGGCTAACTAAAAATAAGGCTTTAGAAAGATAGTAGTCATCATCCAGCAAAAGAAAAATGGAAAAGATAGGTTAGGGATAAAACTATGGGAAAAAATATTTAGTGTGGCCATATTCACTTGAGGTATGACCCCTAAACAATGGTGCCATCACTCCTTTTTTGATAGATTTTCTTCAGCTTGACGTTTAGTGTCTTGTTGATCCTCCACTCCTCACAACCCCTGTTACCTCTTTATTTCTACCCACGCTATAGCTCGCTACCTTGTTCCTTGCAATTACACCTGTAAATAAAGGGAATTTGACAAATACTTACTTTTGTAATTGAAATTATCCATATTTCTTATGATCATTTAGTAAATCACCTAGCAGGCCAAATGTTTCTTACATTTTTTAGTCAGGCTTAGTGACATAATTTATATACAAGTGAAATTCAACATTTTTAGGGTATATTTATGAATTTGGACAAATGAACACAATCATATAACCACCGTCACAATTAAGATGTAGAATAGATTCATCACCTGCAAGCTACTCCCTCTTGTTCCTTTTTATCAATCCTCTTCAATTGTTATCAGTACCTGGCACCCTCTGATCTGTTTTCTCTCTTTATAATTTTACATTTTCCGGAATGTTATATGAGTATTATATAGTATGTATTCTTTTGAATCTGGCTTCTTTCACTCAATGTAATGTATTTGACATGCATACATGCTGTTGAGTGTATCAGTACTTTCCTTTTATGGCTGAGAAGTATTGCATTTTATAAATTTACCAGAGTTAGTTTAATTACTCAATGAATGAATGGCATTTGGATTGTTCCCAGATACTAGTTATCATATATCATGTGGCAGTAAACATTTGTGTAGAGGTTTGGTGTGAACATAATTTTTCATTTATCTTGGCTAAATGCCTGAATGCCCAGGACTAGGTTAGATTGGCTCTATGGAAAGTGTATGCATAACTTCATAAAAAACTGCACATCTATTTTTCAGAGTGATTCACTGTTTTGCATTCCCTCCAACAATGTGTGAGAGATTCAGCTGATTAGCTTTCTTGTCAGCTTTTTATTACATTTTTTTTTCTGACCAGCTAATAGGTGTGCATCTAATTTTGGTATGAATATTCATTTCTCTAATGACTAATCATTTAGTTTAGAGAAGACTGTGTTTTCAAGTTCTTACTTGTCATCTGTACATATTTTTTGTGAAGGCACCTGTTTAAAACTTTTGTCCATTTTTGTTTATCTTTGCTTATTATTGAGTATATATATATATATATATATATATATACAGATATACAATCTATACATGTCCTTTATTAGATTTTTGTGTGTAATCTTTCTCTTTCAGTTTGTATCTTCTATTTTCATCATTTTAGCAGTATCATTTCAAGAGCAGAAGTTTTAAACCATGATGAAGTCCAGTTTGTCAACTTTTATCTTTAATGGCTCATGCTTATGGTGTCAGACTATAGAAATATTTGAATAATCCAAGGTTGAAAAGATATTTTCATATGTTTCCCTCAAGAAGTTACATAGTTTTAGAATTTTACTTGAACCAATCATTCATTTGAATTAATGTGAGGTATGAGTTGTTTCTAATTCTGCATATGGCTATCCAAATTTTTCAGCACCATTTGTTGAAAGGCTCTTCTTCCTCCAATACTGTTGATATTCAATTAACCATATATGTTTGTGGGACTACTTTTGGCTTTCTTTCCTGTCTCATTGATCTATGTATCTATCTTTTTCCCAGTACCCCAATGTCTTATTTACTGTAACCTTAAAGTAAGTCTTGAAATCAGGTAGTGTGCATTCTGAAATTTTACTCTACACATTTCAAGCCAAAGAATCATAAAAGAAAATCCAGGCACATTATAATCTTATTGCTAATAAACCAGTAAAAGGAAGAAAATAAAAAATACAGCCAAAAAAGACACACTATGCATGTATGAATGATAGGACACTTCTCATCAGAAACTATTCAGTCTGGAAGGCTATGGGACAAAATCTTTTACATGCTGGAAGAGGCTTTTTGTTTTTCAGATAAACATGAGTTAAGAGAATTTATCAGCAGCAGACATACGACAGAAAATTATAAGATATTTCTTCAGGAAGATGGAAAGTGATATGAAATAGAAATCTGGATCTACATAAGAGTAGGCTGACCTCTGGAAATCAAATATTTGGGTGAATAGAAAATACATCTAATCATTTATTTAAGCCTTTTATAAAATGTAATTGACTATTTAACTATATATATATGTATACACACACATATACACGTGTTAAAGGCAAAATAGCTTCAATATTTTAGATAGTAAAAAATTTGGGGAGATATGATAATATATTTTTACTGCAGCATTTTGGTACAATAAAACCATATTTTACACCTTTTAACAGTAACCTCTGCTTTTATCACAGTGTGATAAAATGTCTTACAATTATCTATAATCATTTTAATGAATTTTAACTAAATTCAATGTGCATATCATTACCTTTTAAAAAATCTGCAATTTTTCTAGGCAGTTAATAAGCAAATGTCATTAAATGATTAGGAGTTTGTGCATATTGAACCTAATAGAGCATCAATTTAACCTAATAAACTACTTTGAAAACCAACACAATGTGTCTGAAAATATATAGAAAATTATTCAAGACATATTTTCTAAGTATAGGTATACTAAGAAGTTGAATAATCAGAAAAGCATTTTAAGTATTTTAAATCATGTGGTTGCATATGAATATCCATTCAGGGTTAACAAAGACTTAAGAATAGAAAAAGTCTAAAGAATATCAAATATATGAAAGCTTACATTAATTTATGAATATGAAAATGTGATTCTCAGGTGTAATGTTTTTAGCATTTGAGTTCTGTATTTAATCTAGATAAGTCTTACTTGGAATCAGAATCAGCCTTTCAGAATACTAAATATCAATTCCCCACATCTCAAGTATGTCAGTAAATTGCTTAGACAATACATCTAATTGAATTTCATTTGATTACTAAGTCAACTTTAAATAAGTCTAACAAAATAGAAAAGAAGAAAGATGAAAAAAGACAGAAATATACATAAAGTTGAAGGAAATAATTAGTTTCCTCACTCTCTGTTCCACACACACTACCTCTGTATCACTGCACATTTGCAGCAGAGTTGGTTCCTAGGCTTTATACACTCCTACTTCACTTTCTAATGGAGTCATTAGAAGCCTGATTGGTAAGATAAGGATGGAAAGAACATTCAGATTAGAGAGAAGGGCATGAGTGAACTGTCAGAAATGAGACAGCCTAGGGTTTTAAGAGGTCATGGACTTAACATGAACATAATGTGCAAGAAAGGGAATCCAAATCCCTTCTAGTCTCATCATCTCTCACAAATAAGACCTTCATATCAATCCCAGAGCTTAACTACCTTCTATTACTAGCCTTCTTTGGGGCAGAAATTATCCCTAATTCCTATACCTCGCTATCCAATAAACATTACCATGGAGATTTAATGTAAGCAGTTATTACATACATCCAGGACTCAGATATGAAAACTTGGGTTGCAAAAGTATAAATGGTATTTAAATTCAAAGGATTTGATAAGATATCTTGGGTTACTAAAGATAGAGAAGAATTTACAGCTAACCCCGGTGCTTTGCAACACAGTCAAGTGAGAGGACAAGTCTGCAAATGGTATTTGGAAGGAGATGCAATGGCATAGAAGAGTATGTAATCTCAAAGGACCAGTTATGAAATGAATCGAGAAGGAATCAAATGTGTTAACTGCTGATAGTTTAAGTAAGATTAAAGCTAAGAATAAGGCATTGGGTTTGACAAGAGGAGATCTTACTAAGACTGGGTTCAGTGGAACAATAGGCATGAAGATATGTCTGCAGACTGTTAAATAAAATAATTAGAAATGAAGACATGGAGAAAGTGAGTTTAGAGAATTGTCTCAATGTGTGTTTTTTTAAGTGGGGGAAGCAGAGATTTGGGAATAAAGTTGTGGTCTGGACATTTGGCACAGTTTCACACTGCTTAGCATCAAAAGGTAAGGATGCTTATTATGTGTATTTACAAGAGTTGACAAAATTTAGTAAATAGTAAATTAAAGATTACAAAACACTGCTTTATTTAGTTAATATTCTGTGATGGTTTCTTCAGAGCTGATATATACTATTATGTAAATACCTAATCACTGCTATTCTATCCTACATAAGATTACAGTGGAGTCATCATGGATTATTGTGTAAATGCCTAATTGCAGGCAATTTAAGAGGGTTATTATTTGCTTGATAGTTTGTAATGGATTTTCAAACTAGGTATATAGCAAAACTATTCATGTCTTTTAGTGTTCAACACCTAACTTGGAAAAGAATATATGATTCTCTTTACGTATGTATGTATAATATATATACCCCAAATTAACATTATCATAAAAATATTTAGAGTTTAATGATGCTATATTTCATCAATTGTAACTAGATGCCTTTTTGAAGTCACACAGATATGGAAATAATTGATTCTCCTACCTACTAGCTAGTTTTAGCTTTTTAACTTCACTCTACATTGCTTACTTAAATGGAAAATTTCCATAATGGAAATGTTCTTATTTCTTTGCTCCTTCTTGCACATGCATCTTATTGTCTTCTGAGAAGAGAAGATTATGAATGGGTTAACTTACTCATGAATCTACTTAAGTTGTTATGAAGAGCTTTCCAGATTAGGTCCCTCTGTACCATTCCACCATTACCACACTTGGTATATGTTTAAATTGATTAAACTATAATTTTCTCTAAGGTAACAACTTCCATGGTAAGATTTGTTTCTGTATGTTTGCACTATTTAATACAAAAAATATTTTAATAAAGACTGCCTGTGCGGAAACTGAGGCAGCAGAGAGTGGTATAAAATACCATGGCCAGGATAAAAATTATTGACAAGATAAGATCTGACAAAAGGCTTGAAAGAGGTAAGAAATATAGCAATGTAGGTATTGTCAGGGTATTATACCAGGAAGAAAAACTGGCAGTCAGTGCAACATCCCTAAGACAGAAGCATGCTGTGTGCTCAATAAAGGCCAAGGAGACCAGCAGGGCTGAATTAGAATAAGTAAGTAGAGACATAGTAGGAGATAAGCTCAGATAAGTAAGGACGTAGGAACCAAAGCACATTTTTGGCACTTTTTCAACTATTCTTACTTTTGCTCTGACAGATGAGGGAAGTCTTACAGGGCTAAATCCAAGGTGTTGCAGGATTGGTTCTTTCTGAAGTCTCTAAGGGAGAATCCGTTTGCTCATCTTCTCCAGCTTTTAGAGCTCTATCCCTTACATTCCTTGGCCCCTGGCCTTTTCTTTCATCTTCAAAACCAGTAACATAGCATCTTCAAATGGTCCTCTGTTTTCATCATCAAATCTCCTTCTCTCCTTCTGATCTCTTGCCTCCCTCTTATAAGGACCCCTATGATTACATTGGCCCACCTGAATAATCCAGGATATTTCCCCTTCTCAAGATCCTTAACTTAATTACATCTACAGTCTCCTTTTCCATCTAAGGTAATATACTCACAGTCTCTGGGGATTAAGACTTAGACATCTTGTCGTGGCCATTACTCAGCTATCCCATCCACTGATAGAGGTGATTCAGTAGGGAGGACAATTTTTTGGTAAAGGAAGAAGAGAAGAGAATTTTGGGGACATATCTGGAGTTGCCTAGAGGTTATGGCATGTAATACCCTTGTGAAATGTTTGGCATTAAATATAAATTGAAATAGTTCATCTATAATAACAGATAGCTTATATGAATAAGGTAGCTGTTATGAGTATTGGTAGTGGTAGACAAATTGATGTAGCAGAAATAAGTATATCTTCTTAGATTAGTAAGGTCCTATTGACTATATCTGACTGTAACCTAAGTTGATGTGAACTGAACAAATTATATGCTTTCTAATCAACACTTCTCAAATAAATAGGTCCATTGACTTGTTAAGAATAAACTGATTGAGTATTATGTAATAACTCCTTTAGGTAATATAATAAAACACCAAGAAGTATTGCTTGGTACCCCTGCCTATTTTAAGACCTCTTTTCCAGGTTCCCTTAGCATACCACTGTCTGTGCACTTAATATTAAATAGTGGATTCATCAATAACAATGCAGAGAAGTCATCTCATTCAGATTGTAGCACTGATGAAATACTCAATACATGAAACAGAAAGTATCTGCCTCTTACATTTAGTAGGTGCTTTGTTTTAAGTAGTTGGCATGGGTTTCCTTTCCCTAACAGCACATGGATTTTTTTGGGGGTAATTTTCTCCCCAATATTGTATGCAGTCTTGGTGAAACAGTAAACAAAATGGCACTACCCTACACTTTTAGAAGTCTAAAAAGGCCTGGAGGCTACATTGGTCAACAATGTCTTCTCATTATCCTGGTACAGGATGAAATAGGGAAATAGAGAGAATGTAATCCAAGTTCAGCTAAATGGACTAGGCCCACACTCCCTCCCTCTGCCCTGTCCCCAGAACACTGACTTTTTTACCTTAGAGATTGAAGGGCAGGTAAAAAAAATAAATAAAATAAAATCAGGCAGTAGTGCTGCATTGAAGAAAGTCAGGCAGTGCGTGTTCTGTTTTCTAACCTGTTTCCAGGTTAGAAACCTACCCAATAAGTCCTATATGCTTCCTAATATATTTCCAAAAAAATCTGTTTTTACTAAAAATTAAATCGAGTTTAATTTTTGTTACTTGAGACCAAAGGACCCTAACTCATAGACTTATTTCAAGGGAATTATATACTTCAGTCCTAGAGAAGTAGGGCATATAATTGGAATATGTCTAAGTGAACATCTCTATCAGTAGGTACTAGCAATCCATCAAAATAGAATTTGAGCTGGACCCTGAGGCAATGTAGAATTGAATTCCTTTGAGTAGAGGTGGGTGAATATTACAGGTGTGGAAAACAAGGGATGCACAGAGGGAATTAAGAATTGCAGGTTTGAGGACTAAAGAGAAAAGACTGGATAAAGCAGAGGGTTCCCTTTGAGAAGTTGCCAAGCTAATAGGACAAAAACTCTTCTGAAGTTTCAAAGATGACATTTGAATGCCAAGAAAGACTATAGCCAAAAACATGTCTACATTTAAATCATTGGCTCATTAAAAACACAGGCAGCAGTGCAGGTCTTTAGTCTTGTAATAAAAAATAAAATTAGATGTGAAATATATCCAAATATGTCTAAATATATTGTCTGTGATGGGGTTGTAGGTGTTTGTGTAGGGGGAAAGAGAAAAAAAGAAAGAGAGAGAGAGATTCTAGTTCAAATCTCTTTTCACAAAAGAGAACCATCTCAAAGAGAAAGAAGAGTAGTGGAGAGAATATTGATCAACTAGAGAAACACATGAGATATTTTAATTATTTCTCTTATTTTATATTTTCATTAATCCTATAATGTAAATACATCATTTAGTTTGTATTGATGAGGAAAACAAAACAGAAAGATTAACTAACTTGCTGAATTTCATGTAGCTGGTAAGTAGAATAGCTATTTTTTCCAAGGTCAAACATTGATTAAGCTGCTTAATTAGATTCTATTGTTGGAAACTGTGAAGGGCATTCACATTTAGTCACATAACCTTGTGCCAGACCAAGACTCAGAAATAAGATTGTAATATGACTTTGTGTATTGTCTAATCCCTTTTGCTTCAAGTATTCCTCAGTGTAAAATATGGAGATAATTAAGGCTAATGCTGGAATATAAAATTTCCATATCCATTAGTAAAATAATTAGGCATGAATTAAAAAGAAACAATTGTGTATGTTTCAATAAAAATATTCCCACAATATATACCAAATATCAAATGTCTCTTTTATCCATAGGTATGCAAAATCCTTGATTTCTTCTTGCTTAACTTAACCTGCAGCTTATTTTACGATAGGCATATGTGAGTTATTATTCACTGTGATGTTTAATTAATTCTAAACTCTTCTCTACTGATATTTCTTTATGTGTCACTTGAAGGACACCATGAGATTTTTATTTTAATTAAGTCATGATTCTGCTGCAGTCCTAACATTGGATATTCCCATTCAATTAATCTTGATAGTGTTCCCTAGATGAAATATGTGATTTTTTAAAATTTGCAAATCTTACAGGATTTCCTGTGGAATACTTTACATAGAAATCATGTTTATGATTAATTTCTACTGTACTACATAGAATATTTGTTCTTTCACTGAAATGCCCATAATATACTTCCATTCAGTGAAATAAATGAACAGTATGCCTGGCTTATGAAATGAAACTTTCATTCCTGAACAAAGGCTATGGATTTAATTAAGTAAATACAACATTTTAAAAAGGTTGTGTACATGATTATAAGTATTGATGTTGATTATTGACGGTGGAATAGATGATAGTTTGAAAAATGAATTTTTGTTATTAATGTGTGTGTTATCCATTTGTGGATATAGTACTAAGAACCATTTAGAAAAATAGCATATATATATATATATATATATATATATATATATATATATAAGTTGCCTAATTACAAAATAACATTTCTTTCTGGAATTATTTCTTTTAAGTGCTTTTGTTAAGTGGGGAATCTGACAGGTAAATATTTGGCATCAATCATTCTCGTCAAGAACTGAAAGATAATCATATGAACCACTGACACTGTTCATCAGTGAATAACAAAATAATTCATTGAGACTAAATTTATATGAATATATCTTTATAATTGTGTTGAATTTACTAGTTGGAAAATTATATATCTTTATAATTGTGTTGAATTTACTAGTTGGAAAATTATATTAGGACAGGAAGCATGTCTGTGCTGTTTACCACTATATCTCCATATGCTTAATACTTAGCCTCATACACAGTAGATATACATAAATATTTGTTTATGGTCTATAGAAAATATTTTCAGAAATGAATAAATTGGCTTCTAGCAAATTCTGGCAGGGACTTAGCCTCACTGCCATAAACAACTATAATACTTGAAGAAATATATAAAGCAACTGTTTTTAGTCATTGGACAAAGGCAGGGTAGGACTATGATCCCTGAAAGAAAGACACCTCATGAAATAAAACCTACATTTGCTTGCCTCTCTAGCTAGGAACATTTCCCAAATTCTGTACAGTGAGCTGGAGTCCAACAGGAAAAATGGGCCCACTGAGCAAAGGAGGCAGAGATCAGCATTCATGGCTGATCTGAGAAGTATGACACTGGAGAGAAGGGTGGTAGTAGAAAGAATTCTGTGGGAGTTGAGGGTTTTTTCTGCCATTTCTTGCCTCAAGGCTGGGTTTAGTGTTTGAAGGTCTTAGCAAAGAGTGGCTAGTATGAGACTGAGAGTGATAGAGCATTTCTAGAGGTTTTTGGAATTCCAGCTGAGCCAGAGAATAGAGATCTTGTTAACACCCTTGAAATTCAGCTGTGACACAAAATCCATGTACTTACATATTTTATTTCAGCTCATTTGAGGCTTTATGTTTCCAAATGGTGGCTTTTGACATACAGATATTATCTTTTTATAATAGAATTGTGATTATCAATATCTAGTGTTTTGGATTGTACTTTCTGTAACCTGTTTAAGAAACTCTTCTGTGCTGAGATGTCATCAAGATATTTTATAATAATTTAAAAAATTCTAAAGATTTGCTTCTCACAAAGAAGTGTTTAACTTATTGAATGGCTCATTACTTTTCTACTGACTTATAATGTCTTTTTATCATATACTGTATTAGTTTTCTATTGCTTCTATTATAAATTACCATACACTTAGTGGTTTAAAACAATACCAACTTATTATCTTACAGTTCTGGAGTTCAGGAGTCCAAAATAGGTCTCAGTGGGCTAAAATCAACTTGTGAGCAGAGCTGTGTTCCTTTTGGAGACTTTAAGGGAAAATCCATTTCCTTGTCTTCTCCAGGTTCTATAGGCTGCCTGTTTCCCTTGGTGTGTGGCCTCCTTCCAGCCAGCAATTTTACCATCTGGGCCTCTGTTTCCATCATCACAAGTCTAACTTTTCTGTCTCCTTCTTTCACTTATAAGAACCCTTGTGATTACATTGGGCCCACCCAGATAGTCCAGGACAATCTCCCCATTTCAAGATCCATAACTTTTTTGATTTTGTTTTTACATATTTATTTTTATTCTTTATTATTTTTAATTTTGCTATTTTATTTTGCTATTATATCTGTTATATGACTGTTTTTAATGGTTTGTATGTTTATACACTTTTGCATAATTAGTTTCCATGTGTATTTGTTGAGTATATTAAACACAAATATTTTAGGCTTTTTCTTGGTGGTACCAGAGAGCAAACAGCTTAAAAAACAAACAAACAAACAAAGACTCTGCCTTTATTAAATATAGATTCCAGGAGGCAGAAAATAAGAAGAATAAGTAAGTATATGATATAGAGTTAGACAGTGACACATATTGGGAGAAAATTAAATCTCAAGAGAGAAGGAGAACATTGAGAGTTGGGTTACAGTTTTGGATTGGGTAGCAACAAAGTCCTCACATAGAAGAGGACATTTGAGTAAACATTTGAAGGAATTAAGAGAGATTCTGTCCTCTGAGGGATAGAAGGAACAGCAAGGAGGCCAGTGTGGCTTGAGGGATGCAAGTGAAAGGAAGACAAACAGGAGATGAGATCAGTGAAGCAGGAGGTGTGGGGCATACCATGTTGGACATTTTGAGCCAGTGCAAAGATTTTGGGCTTTACTGTTTATGAACTAGAAAACTAATGAGAGGTTCTGAGCAAAGGGGCTAAATGACTTGGGTTTTAGCATGTTCCATTTGCCTGCTATGGTGAGAACACTTCGTAGTGGACACTGGTGGAAGCAGTAACATGATTTAGGTTTTATTTCTAAAATTGAGACAGAAGATAATAGTTGCATAGAATGGATTGTAGTAGTGATGGTGATAAGAAGTCATAAGATACAAGATATAATTTATAGTCATTTTTGTATAGTTCCATTATCTTATGTTTTTGAGAATTGCAGTGCAAATTTTCCTAGTCATTGCCTTTACTGATTCTGGTTCATGTTGGTTCATAAGTTTTTAATGTGAACTCATTTTTAAGAGATATTTCTTGGGCTTCCCTGGTGGCACAGTGGTTAAGAGTCCGCCTGCCGATGCAGGGGACACGGGTTCATGCCTGGGTCTGGGAAGATCCCACATGCCGCGGAGCAGCTAGGCCCGTGAGCCACAACTACTGAGCCTGCGTGTCTGGAGCCTGTGC
Source organism: Lipotes vexillifer (assembly GCF_000442215.2). Lineage (NCBI taxonomy): Eukaryota > Metazoa > Chordata > Mammalia > Artiodactyla > Lipotidae > Lipotes > Lipotes vexillifer. The sequence goes on along the minus strand of NW_006799156.1, from coordinate 22,220 downwards.
TCCACAATGGGAGAGGCCACAGCAGTGACAGGCCCGCGTACCGCAAAAAAATATATATATATTTCTTTTCCACAAGGGAACAAAATGTGGCTCAGTTTGTGGATACGTCCTTTCACAGATTTTGTTGTTGTTTTACTTTGTTTCGTTTATTCAGCCAGATGCCTTAGAAGTATCACTGTTAGGTTGAATTTTATGTTAATTTTCACTGGTATTTTCCTACATCAAGATGGCTTGTAACTTAGACTTAAACCTCATACTTAGCAAAAAAAAGTTTTGTTTCTTTGTTTCTCACAACAGATTTTTATTCATATATCCAGATTTTGAGCAGAGATAAATGTTGTACCACCTCCCTGAACCAACAAGTAAACCTTTGCCAATTCTCCTTTTCTTGAAGGTGCAATATTTCAAAAGTCCCACTGCCATGTCAAGGTCTTGATTTTCATTATACATCACAGTCACAAAGTCTGATCTGTTTCCTTAGAGATTAAATTTAAACCCTATCCCACTCTCTCCTACCCTCTCTCCCAAACTGACCAGTGGCCCTGCATTGTCAGCCCATAAGCTCACAGATCTGTTGCTGTTATGTTCACTCTTCTTTTGTGATGCCTACGTATTTCTTTTACTTTTTCTATGTTTATTTTTTTCGTTGGATCACTTAAACAGTTTTGATATGCTATATTTTTTACTAAATTTTTCCAACATTCCTATTTAAAATGTGCTCAGATCAGAGTGTCATCAGAGTGTGGTTTAATTTTGTATACTTCTACCCTTTGAATTCAGTATAACTACAGTAAAATTAATATTCCTGTTTTTATGCCTTGATCATTAAACACACTCACACATACTTAAACACACAAATTACCTCAGAAATATAGAATACCCACATGAAAATTTCTGCATTGTAGCCAATAATATCCCTGACCTCAAAAAAGGATTCAAAGCCCAGTGGCACCAACCAACGATCCTTGCAAAACAATAAGATAGAGAGGAAACTGCTAGTACTTATACCTCACATATATTCTTGTTTTTGTGATAAAAACAAAAATGAATAAATTCATATGTGTGTACATGTTACCTGGTACATTTATTTTTTAAAAAAGTTTAGGTAGAAGCAAGTTGCATGGCAGAAAGTTTTGGGAAGAGATACCCCTTCATATTTTTAAGATGATTCAGCTGATGCTTTCTTTATTGCCTTTGCCTAAAGCAAGGTAGGATGTAAACAATGAAAAATATTGTCAATAACAAAATGCTATCAGCAGAATCAAGTTTTGGAGAAAGGTAGATAAAAAGTGAAGTAAAGTTATTTGCACAAAATGAAACAAGTTAAGTAATGATCTAAACTGAAAACTCCTGAACAGAAATGATAACCCTATGAAGGCCAGAATGTTTGTTGTACCCCACCCTATCACTAAGATGAGCATCCGGATAATATTAGACATTCAATCAATATATGAATGGATTCTCATATTATTTAGAAAGCATAGGATTGTGGGTGTTAATCGTGTCTTAAAAGTTAAAAATAAATGCACTTTAAGTTGTCTGCAATACTCAGAAACTTATAACTATTAAAAAGTACAAGGCAGAGAATAAATAACGGAATGTTCACAATTACCAGCTTCTTTGTGCTTACAAATGGATGCTTAATTTACATAGCAACACCTTTACATTTACATTTTGACCAAGGAAAATTATAACAAATCCTTTCATATTGAGAAATAAATTATAGGAAAAATGCATTAAAATATTTGCTTTTCATTGAAATTTTCAGGTAAAAATGACACTAGGCTAGAAATTCCGGAAAATAAATTCTTTAAATACACTCCCACTCTCTACCCTCTCAGCTTTTTCTTGAAAGTCTATATAATTATAATAGCACATAAACTAAGATTCACAGTCAAACTATTGAATTGATTGGGAAGTTTTAGTTCTATCATTAAATGAGAACTATGCCTTGCATATTTCAGAAGATAAACTCTCTTATACATAGTTGTACATTTGTCTTATTAGGAGGTAAGATAAGGCATTGACCCAGTAGTGTCTGGGTGAATGTTTAACTGTCTTTCCAGAAATACAAGCCCTCTGTTATGGTGTTTGCTTATTTCCATATTGTAAATTCCCACAATGTCCCCTTTCAAGTGAGTGTGTCATCCATGAACACGGAGTTAGGAAGAGTTGCACTCAGTGGGCTCTTGAAAGCTTGTGTGAGCTATCACCATCACACTGATGTTGCCTCCAGGCAAGTAGTCAGGAGCAGAGGCAGGAAGAATGCAAAAAGCAGTGCATGCAAAAAAAAATGTGACTTTTCACTTACTACATCTGAGCTAAATGTCATCTCCAGGCAACAGAAGTAGATGAAGTTTCTTTCACTACTATCAAAATAGCAGATCTTCATGAGAAGAATGTCTGCCAGTCACTGAAAATTGGGATACAAGTTCTACAAATTGCTTTACTCACTAGCTGGGTATGTGAAAGGGAAAATGTTAGAATTTCCAGATGCATCATGAACAGACATAAGTAATCTTCAACATCTCTTAAAAAAGCATCACATTTAGGGCTTCCCTGGTGGCACAGTGGTTGAGAGTCCGCCTGCCGATGCAGGGGACACGGG
>NW_006799156.1:0-19509 GCF_000442215.2 Lipotes vexillifer | reverse complement strand
CAAAAAAAAAAAAAAAAAAAAAAAAAAAAAAAGGATCACATTTAGAGAAAACTCTTCAATAAAACAAACAAATAAATAGAACAAGGGATATATAAAGTTTATTTTTTAAATAAATTTAGTTATTTATTTTTGGCTGCGTTGGGTCTTCGTTGCTGCTCACGGCCTTTTCTAGTTGCGGCAAGCAAGGGCTACTGTTTGTTGTGGTGCGCGGGCTTCTCATTGTGATGGCTTCTCTTGCTGCAGAGCACGGGCTCTAGGCATGAGGGCTTCAGTAGTTGTGGCACCTGGGCTCAATAGTTGTGGCACACGGGCTTAGTTGCTCTGCAGCATGTGGGATCTTCCTGGACCAGGGCTCGAACCCATGTCCCTGCATTGACAGGTAGATTCTTAACCACTGTGCCACCAGGGATGCCCTATAAAGTTTATTAAACACAAGAAAAAGAAAGGATATCAAAGAGTATGCTTCTGATTATGATTGGAAATAAAAAAGGAAAAAAAATATATATACCTGGACCTCTTAATAGTCATAAGGGCCCATGGCTTCAACTAAAATTTATTTGAAGGAAATATTCCTGAAATTAAAAAGATGTACAATTAAGAGATTTTACTTGAAAATATGGTCTTCTTCCCATTTGTTTTAAAACTCAAAATAGTCATAATTGTTTTAACATATTAAATACTTATTAAGTAGAGTTTTTAATCACACAAGAATGATCATTTGTTTTTTTAAATTTAACTACCCAGAGAAAACTAGTATTGACATTTTGCCTCTGTACTTTCTGTTGTTTTCCAGTGCTTTATATTAGGGAATTAAAAGAAAGGCTTTGTGATCATATAGAATTCAACTAGAAACCAAATTCTACCATTCATTACCTGTATAAACTCATATAGTTACTTAAACTCTCTCTGTTTTCTACACAAAATAGAAATAATAATACCTACCTCATGGAGTCATAGGAAGAGTAAAATATATAATAAAACATGCTCCAATATCCCTCTTATAATCCTTTTTGAACTATGTTCCTCATAATAGTGCATACATAGTAATCTTGTCAGTGTCAATGTCTTGTCAATTGTCACTAAAGATAGTAATCTTGTCAATGTCACTAAAATTTTGAATTTTTAGTGAACTCACTCCTTCAGCAGGCTAAATGTTTTAGAAAATCATAACTGTTAAAACCATCTTCCTTATTCTGAACCAAATTCATCTTTTTTATAACTTTCAAGCATTGTTCTTAGTATGTTACTTAGAAGTAAGAGAATGGGTTCCCTTTTATGAGATAACCATTCAAATATTTGAATACTTCTGTTAATGCCACTTGTGTGGCCTTTTTCAAGGTTAATATAAAATATCAGTCATTTCTTTTATGTCCTGTCTTCCAGAAACTTCAACATCTTTTCATTTTTTTCCTCCAGACACATTCTAACTTGTTAATGTGTCTCTTAAAATTTGTGTCCGAAGTGTCAAACATAATATATCACACACTGTCTAACCATCAGAAAGTTTGTCAAATCTGTTACTTTCCTTGATAAGATTACTAAAATTCTCTTAATTTAACCTTAGAAAATGTACAGACACTTTACCATTTCTTTGCTACTGAATAATAAATAATATTAGATGAGGAAATTTACAAATGGCTGTATGCAGCAGAGCAAGTTATTAACTGCTTATGCAGAAGAGAAGTATGGGACTTTGAATGATAACATGGCTGGGCAGGTGAGTGAGGGTTGTGGAATTGTCAGAAAAATGATCACAAGATGATAATAAGTGCTTACCAGTTTCCTAGACTTTATGAATCTTAATAGGAAATTTTAAAGACTGTTGGGGATGACTGTACTTTGTCAGAACAATCAAAGCAATATTCCAGTTTTGAAAGTGCAGAGGAAAGGTGCATCTCATATGTACAGCCTCATTCACCTCGGTTCTTGGGGTCATCTTTGTAATCAACTCCTCTGGACTTCAAATATCTTTCTCTGCTCTGCAAACATCACTTTCCTGCTTGTCATACTCAATTGGAACTGTGCAAATACATCCATCTCCATTCACTTCAGGAATTTTGTCAATGTCTCTCTTCAAATATGGTGCCTAGAATTGAACAAAGACTCTGGATAATCTTATTAGGACAGAGTAGAGTGAAGTGGAACTATTACTTCTCATATTTAGGAAAATCTACTTCTCTTAATTTAGTCTTAGATTTTGTTCTGTTTTTGTAGTGTGTGATTCCACTGAAATGCTCCATGTATTTTTTCAGCAAGATCCCAATTATTGCTACCCCTCAGCTGGGCACTAATTACCTTTTTGTGTTGTGTTTAGTCCCAACTTTGGGAGGTTGTCCCAACCCTCCCCAACTTTTTTCTTTTCTATCACAAAAACTCAATTTGAAAGGAAGAAGGAAGATATTTTGATGTGAGAGAACAATAAAACCAGGACAAGTAAGTAGGCCCATAGACTGATGTGGTAGTTCATTTGTTAAAACATATATTCATTAAGCAACTATTATGTGATTGGGGTTGTGTTAGGCACTGCAGATACAATGACAAACTAACCATTTGTGATTCCAGCCATTTTAGGTTTTATAAACTGGTGATTCTCAGTAGTGAGTGGTTCAATAAGATAACATCAGTGGTTTCATGGTGATCTATAATTTAAATGAGATTAGAAAAGAAATATAGAATAAAACAAATATTTTGAAAATAGAATTGATAAGACTCAGTAACAGGATGAATTAACACTAAAGGACTGTAGCAAGAGAGAAAAAGTCCAAACTCCATTTTTCTTTGGGGAGTGCTTAGATTTCAAGGCAGTTTTATTTTGTTTGGTATATTCTTTGACTCCATGATATATCAATCATGTTTTAGTTTTAATAATAGTAATAACATTAAATTTGAAGCCCACTTCAACTTTGAAAGAGTAAGGAGGAAAAATAATGTCAAATAAAAATCATCCCATGATAGTTTGTACTGTTACCTTCTTTTCTGCTAAAATATACATTACATAAAATTTATCATTTTAATCAATTTTAGGTGTACTGTTCAGTGAAATTAATTACATTCACATTGTTTTGCAACTATCACCATCATCTAATCCCAAAACTTTTCATTTTCCCAAAATGAAACTCTGTACTTATTAAACAAATAATTCCCCATTTCTCCCTTCTCCTAGAAACTGGTAATCACTATTCTATTTTCTGTCTCTGAATTTGACTCGTCTAGGGACCTCGTTTAAGTGGAATCATACAATATTTGTCCTCAGTTCTGGTTTATTTCACTTAGGACAAAATTTCAACTTTCATCCATTTGGTAGCACGTGTTAGAATTTCACTCACTTTTAAGGTTGAATAATAACCCACTGTAGGTATACACCACACATTTTGTTTCTCTCTTTATCCATTCATGTACATTTGAGTTATTTTCATTTTTTGACTACTGTGAATAATGCTGCTATGGATATTGGTATACAAATATCTGTTCAAGGCCCTTCTTTCAATTCTTTTGGATATATAAGTAGTATGGAATTGGAATTTCCAGTCTTAAATCCTCAGCAGGTATAAATTTATGAATCTAATTGCTTTTTGACCATCTTCACCTGAATGTATAATGGATATTTTAAATTTAACATATTCACAACACTCCTTCCCTCTTCCAAATCTTGTCCTAGTATAGTCTACTTTAGGAAATGGCCAGGCCATGAACTCCAGTGATGCAAACATTGGAATCAATCTGAAGTGCTCTGTTTCCTTCAGAGAAGGTGATTTTTAGCAAATAGCCCCATAAAATTCATCAGGAATCCATCCACTTCTGCTCAATTCATCCTGAATCCATACACTTTCTCTATTTATGCTTCACTATTCTAGCCCAAGTCACACTAGTCTACTATTTCACTTGAATTTAGGAAAATATTTTCCTAATTGATTTATTTCCACTCTCCTATACTTACTCACTTAAGATCCATTCTCCACTCACCATAAATGCTGCTATAACTTTCCTTTACACGTAAAAAATACAAAATATTTACCATGACCTTGTACATAAATGGATCCTGCCCTCTTCCCCAATCTTATCTTAAACCACTTTCCCTGTATTCACTATGCTTTTTCAGACATGCTGCCTACAAGGTAATTACTAGAAACTTTTTCTAAAGTGTTAATTTTGTTTAGATTCCACATATAAGTGATATCATATGATATTTGTCTTTCTCTTTCTGACTTCACTTAGTATGATAATCTCTAGGTCATTCCATATTGCTGCAAATGGCATTATTTCATTCTTTTTATGGCTGAGTAATATTCTGCTGTATATATGTATCACATCTTCTTTATCCATTCTTCTGTTGATGGACATTTAGGTTGCTTCCATGTCCTGTCTATTGTAAATAGTGCTGCAATGAACATTGGTACAAATGAACTTATCTACAAAACAGAAATAAAGTTACAGGTGTAGAAAACAAAGGTATGGTTACCAGGGGGTAAGGTGGGGGGGGAATAAATTGGAAAATTGGGATTGACATACACACTACTATATATAAAATAGATAACTAATAAAGACCTACTGTATAGCACAGCGAACTCAATACTCTCTAAAGACCTATATGGGAAAAGAATCTACAAAAGAGTGGATATACGTATATGCATAATTGATTCATTTTGCTGTACATCTGAAGCTAACAAAACATTGTAAATCAACTCTCCTCCAATAAAAATTCGTAAAATATTTTTTTAAAGTTTTGATTTTTTGTATTCTTATTTTGTTTAGCTATCTGCTTTATTAACCTTCTTTAACTTTTAGATGTTCACTTTTGTTTGGGTAGCAACATGTTCATGGAATAAATTATAATAAAGCAAGTCTGTTAATTTCCTTTCAATTTCTTTTATATGTAATGCAGTCAGGGTGGGTAACCCAATTTTGGCCAACAAGGTATAAGAAGTATACTGAGGGGCTTTGGGGTGGGAATTTTTCCGCCTAAGTAAAATATGAATAAGAAAAAAATATTTTTCTTCCTGTCTTGAATATCATTATATAAAGAAATAATGTTGGGCTTCCCTGGTGGCGCAGTGGTTGAGAGTCTGCCTGCCGATTCAGGGGACACGGGTTCGTGCCCCGGTCCGGGAAGATCCCACATGCCGCGGAGCGGCTAGGCCCGTGAGCCATGGCTGCTGAGCCTGCGCGTCTGGAGCCTGTGCTCCGCAACGGGAGAGGCCACAACAGTGAGAGACCCACGTACGGCAAAAAAAAAAAGAAAAGAAATAATGTTTTGAAATGTATCAGTTATAAGAGTACCAGCCTAAGGACAAAAAAATAAACAATAGCAAAACCCAATATGCTGAAACTGACAGAAAACATCTGTGCCTTTAATGACAATGGTAAGCATCTAAACGAACCTGAAATTTCTTGTAATGGGCCATTAAATATACTTTATTACTTAAGCTATTATATCAAATATCTGTTGCTTAATAATAAATTGCCATAAATTTAGTGGCTTAAACAACAGTTTATTGTTGTGCAGATTCTACAAGTTGGCTCTGTGGTTCTGTTGATCTAGACCAAGCTTGATTGATCTTGGCTGGACTCAGTCAATCATTCATGGTCATTTAAGAGGTCAACTGCAGTTCAGCTTGGTTGACCTTGGCACTTAGCTGTGACAAATGAGCTGAAGTTAACTAAGTTCCACAAAAATTTTTATCTTCCAACAGGTTAGCTCAGACTTGTTCTTATGGTGGTAGGATTCTCAATAACATGAGTTGGAATGTCAAGGCATGGACTCAGAACTGGTACAAAGTCATTTCTACCATATTCTTCTGTACAATGAAAGTCACAGAGTCAATCCAGAGTCATCTCCTTTGGAGGAGAAACAGACTCCACAACTTGATGGAAAGAGTTGGAATATCGTATCACAACAGACAGAGACAGAGAGTGGGGTATTGTGACTAGTAGGGTATTGTGACCACTTCTGTGATCAATTTGCCAGGGTTATTGTTGCCTGTGACTTACCACAGACTATGTTCTCACACTAGCAACGTTGCATTTCTTCCCTATTTCTGACTTGTTCTTTCCTTGGCTCTTGCCATAACTGATTCACCACATTTTTATAGATTGCCACTTAATTGTTATTTCCTCAGAAAAACTTTCTCTGTATTTCTCAAGTAGCCCTGTTCCCCCCATCACCAGGTATTCTACTTCCCTCATTAGAATATAAGCTCAGTGAAGCTGAGGACTTTATTTTGTTCATGCCAACACTTTGTATATTTCCAATAATATAGCAAGTGCTCAATGTCTTTTGGTTAGTTGAATAAATAAAAGAATAAATGCACAGTCATTGTAATGAGTAGAGTGAATTTTTACTGATCCAACTTGTTTTATATGTTCAGGAGGGTAGAGTTTATTATTATTAATTTGGGAAATAGTGATAAAAGAGAAAATATAAGTCCCAATCTATCTTCCCAATCTGTTTGTGTGTGTGTGTGTATGTGTATAAGTGGGGGAGGCTTTGTTGTGGGGGGGGCAAATTGGAACTAATATGTCCTATGTTTTTCAACTTCTGGGACTTTGTTTAAATATTTTTCCCTGCGTAGAATATGCAGACATCATTTCTACTTTTCTACTTTTCAAAATTTTATCCTCTTTTATTGACCATATTGAATGACATATCTGCCAATAAAAATTTGAGGGTTTCTACCAGATTGTTGGCTTCCTCTGCTTGATCCCTCTAATGTTGTCTTTGTATGTCTATTGTGGCTCTTGACTTACCTTGTTTACAACTGGTCACCCAAACCTGTCCCTAGAAGTCAGGATGCAGGTTCCTGAAACTCAGAGTCTGTCTTACTTATTCTTTCATTTACTATAATTTCCAACATGTATACAGTAAGTTATCAATAAATATTTAACTTGAATTAAAGTATGTGGTTATTCTGCTTTGTAGGATAGGTGTCTGATTTAATCTTGAAACTAATTGTAGGACAAAATGTAGTGTTTATTTTTGCCTTATCAAGTTTGCTTCTGCTACTTATCACTTAAAGTCCCTGTGTGATCTATAAATAAGCTGCTTTTGTAATTTTGCAGCACATTGCTTAGGCACATCAGTAAAAGCCTAGCTTGGTTTTTCCTAGCAATTGTTCAAAGCTTATTCCATGTCCCTACTTCTGTTGTCTTTGTCTCCTTCATTTTAACTTATTTCCCATTATGCTACCTTCCAATCACTGAATTCCTTCCCCACTGGCTCAGCGCTGGGACCTTTTCTTCCCCAAATTCCCAGAACCTTCCAAGATAAACATCTTCAATTACAATCACTCCTCACCTCTTCAACAGAGGCCCCTAACAATAAACAACTTACTAAATAAGTAGTTGAAGAATAATTCTCAGATGCACTTAGTGTAGCAGAGAACTGGGATGTAATATGTTTTTATTCTTTGAACTCCCATTAGTCTCTTCGCTGTAGAGGATTAGACTGCTTAATACTTCCACATAAGCATAATTTCAGCAGTGTGATATCTAGCAAAACAATGTTCTGCAATATTAAATATATGCCATCATATACTAAGAAGCTATTCCAGTAGCACAATAAAATAAATACCACTATGATGTTGATATGTTAACAAACAATAAATACTTAGAATGTGAGAAACACCAGAAAATTTTAGATTTTGATTTCAGTATCTATATCATGTATTTAGAAAAATGTAATCTTAAGTTGTAAGTGGTTTTAGAGGATGAAAAACTGAAAAGTAGGCTCCAAATATGCACAATTCCAAAAACAAGGGAATTTAGTAATGTACGTGTGTAAACATACTCCAGCGAAAAAGATGAGGGTGAAGATGTGCATAGACTTCCTTATTCTGTCTCATGCCTTCCTTCTTTTTTTGTGTGTGTGTCCTGTGCCCTACACCCCACACACTGTCCTTCCTCCTGTTCTTGAAGAGTCTTACACTTTGTTAAATCTAACAAAGATTTAAAATTATAATAAAAATCTTAATTATTTTCCAAGGCCATCCAAATATTAGTTTGCTACAACTGAAAATCAAGCAGGTATTAAATAGTCTAAAAGCAAAAACAAAACAACAAAAGTGACATTCCATGGAAGGATTAACAAGAGTTTCACTGTGTACGGACAGAGATCTCTACCTGGGCTCTCCTTTAGATTTCTCCACAGAGGTCATTGTCTATTCACCCATTTATAAACTAAACTGGTTACTTGCACTGTACAAGCCATTGGAAACACTTAGTCATGTTTCCTTCTGTAGTACTAAAAGTCACCTATATGAGAGAGAAGAGGTGGGAAATAGGGAGAGAGAGCAGGAGAAGTTTGGAGAGGTTAAGAGAAGAGGAAGAGAAAAAGGAAAAGAACAATTTTAACAAAATCTAAAGTGACAGTAAAATTGAAATAATTCAGAAAACTAGTACATACAATATACACATACATACTAGTACAAACTATACAGTAAAATTGTGAAAGAATAAAAAAGTCTACTTTAAAATAATTATTCTCTCTTCCTCTCTCTCTCTCTCTCTCAGTGAGGGCACTGATGGTCTATATTGATATGGTCTGAACAACCATATGTTGTCATATGTAAAGGTGAGGATGTAAATCTGATTGTGCTCTTTTGCTACTTCAAAACCTGCTTCTAGCATTGAGGGCTAGGGTTTTAAAACTGGTTATGTGAATCGAAATGGCTTCATGAAACAGTTTTAGCATCCTCTGAGATTGGATGCTAAAGCCGTTTATTAAACTCTCCAGATTCCCTACTGCTTCTTCAACTGGAATTCCATCTCTTTGTTTGTCTGGTTTACATTTAAACTTCCTCAAAAGCTGTATTTTGAAAAAAATATATATCCATAGCTAAAATTAGAGAACTATCCATGAAACTTTTTAGCTTATCATACAGGGTTTTCTGTGGTCTCTTTTCCTCTTTTTTTTTCTCCTTATAACCTTCTAAAATTCTTGAAACTTTTTTTTGATTTTATTCAAAATGTTTCCTTTGCCTAGATGCTCTTTTCCACCCACCACCTCTACACTTTCACACCACTTGTCACACTGTCCTACATTCATCTCTTAGTATGGAGAACAAAAAGTCATAAATGACCATGCAGCAAAGACACAGGGACAAACCTGATAGTTGGGAGTGTAACTCAATGATATCAAAAAGGTTTTTAGTGTCTAGAAAATAAGTAAGAAGCAAATGTTTCTTAAAAGCACTTAAAACTGGATTGAATTGTGATATGTAAGTGACAGTTCTAAAACTTCAGGAGCTCAGCTTTCTTAGCTGTTGCTTATCCTCTGCAGGACCTTGGCCCCAATAGATAGAAGTTTAAGCCTTGATCTGTGTGGTATTTTATAATTTCAAAGCAGAGGGGCTCAGGAATAGAAAACTGAGGCTCAGAGTAGTCAGGAAAATGTGGTATTAGAAAAAGAGGAACCTTAAAACATCAATTGATCTTTCCTCCTACCTCTAAATTGAATAGTCCTTAAATTATCTCATATTCTCTGCATCTAACAAGAAATAAAATTCTATAGACTGCATGGTTCTCTGACTAGAAATCTCGTTAGAAATTTGCAGACGAAATTTCTTCTTCATGTCTCTCATTTTAAGCCTAAGTTATTTCTAGCTTCAGTGAAGATAGCAAACAGCTGTTCATCTTCCTTAAGCTCTCTATACATTTCACAACTCTATTAAACGGTCCTTTCTGTCTCTACCTGGAGCTAATATCCGATTATATTTTATTATTTTAGGATTAACATTTTTCTTACACAATTAACCTCTTTCTCATATTAATGCTGTAGGTCTCTCTACAAGGAGTTTTGTAGGTCATAATATAAGTCAGTCCAACATGAAGATGAATTGCTAGGAGTACGTAAAAAATAGCAAAAAGTGAGATTGACGAATTGGGAAAGAAAATGGTTAGGTCAGGTGAGCTCATGAGCCAAGAAAGTGAGAAAATATATTTACAGGCTTTTTCTTTTCCTTATGCATCTATAAAGTATTTCCATTAAACAACCTGGGCTTGCTAATGTATAACAACAACAAAAAAATTCTAAGGAATATTTTACTCTCCCTAATTACCAATTTCACCCTGGCAACCATCTACCAAAACTAATAATAAAAAAGAGCGTGATTTGTTTCTTCTACAGTTAGCTGAATTTAGTTAAATTAAAAATAAAGTGTTATTGGCATTAACTTCAGAAGATAAAGATCCAAAGCAGTGATTTAATCAGAAAGTGATTAAACTCTGTGAGTATATATGATGGGTCCTGTGTCTGAAAGATTTTTATATTGACTCTTCTTATGGACCTTGTCCTGAAAGTTCCCTAAATAAATTGCTAACAATAATCTAAGGCAATGGCTAGTGTAGATGCTACTTTTACAACTCAAAGATAAAATATTTGTTTAAGAAATAGGTGTGCTAGACTTCTCTGAGACTCTTTTTCTATAATTAATGAGTAGATTAATTATATGTGTACTATGAACGATGGTGTCTTGATAATGATTACTGACCCATATGCAGTTCCCAAACCACAGCAAACTTCAAAAATTCAATTACAAGGTCCAGATGCTGTATATTGCATATGTAAACTGCTTCAGGTAGAAAGACTGCATATTAATAACATCTCTATGTTGGTTAGCTCTGCAGCCTAGTCAATATCTTGCAAAAATAGTTTTTGAAACAAGCAAAAGGTATACAGAAACTGAACTCGTTCAAGTTTATTTCAACCTTCAAGTACATTACACCTTTACTCATAGTATTCTTATTTTAATTATTAAAATCTCTTAGATATTTTTGTTGGAGATTTTTGATATGATTAATATCTTTCAAAGACAAAACAGGCTTCTAACAATGTATTCTTGATATCTTAGAAAGAGTATTTTTTAGAAATAGTCATTTTTATATGCCCAAACTGACTTCCTTCTGATTCTATAGAGTCCAGCACAGCAACTGATACTTTTAGAAAAATGCAAAAGCCAACCCTTTCTTAAAATAAGGAACAAGAACACGAATATTCATGTCCCATAGTTGACATATGTAAATTAATTTTTTAAACACTGAAATTTAATTCAGTTTAATGTTCATTCAATTTAATCATTTACCCATCACATATTTACTGAGTACCTCCTAAGAGCCAGAATCTGCACTAAGCATTTCAAATACAAAGTAAAGCAGCATGCCCTCCCTGCACTCAAGGAGACAGTTACACAAGTGACATAGTGAAGAATCACAGTGGAATTTGTTTAAAATGCAGAATTCAGGGCTTTAGCCAAAAAGATTTTAATTAAGTCATGCTGAGACAATCCTAGGAATGGGTATAATCACCTGTCTGGTAATTTTGATATGACAGTCTATTAAAGATATTTTGAGGTAAACTTGCCCAAAGAATAGAGAAATACCTGAACTTCAATGGAGACACAGCCATCCTTCCTCACGTGGTTGCTGAGAGAGAAAGACACGCATTAAGGGAAAATTATCCAAAACAGGTTCTTGTCTCTGTTATTGTCCTTTCTTCTTCTATCACTTCAGTGAATATGTCATCTTCTTCCATTTTATGGTTTCCTGTTAGCCAAGAACATAAGGTATTTAGCATCTCATCTCAGACCAACTTAATCAGAGCCTCCAGGTGAATCAAAGACTAAGGTCTGCATTTCATTCTTTTTCTTTTTCTTTCTTCCTTTTATTAACCTCTGGTTGGAGAAGCACTGGTCTTAGAAATGAGCTTGGCTCTGAATTTCCATAGTGATGTAACCTTAGGCAAATCAATTAAGCTTTTTGAGCTTTGATTTGTTTTTCATCTATATAATGGGATTTTTATTAAATATTCCCTAAGGTCTTTCCAGCTCTAATATTTTATTATTGATTTTAACTTCATTTCAGCTTTATTCATTTCCATTCTGATACAAAGTCCTTTTATGGGAATCCCTTTAAACAAAAAGCCTGAGGTATTTTTGTTGTTTTGTTTTGATCTTTGATAACGTCTTTCCTACATTTACTGTCCTTTTCCTTAAAAAATTTATTTTCTGTACCTCCCCTTCTCCATCAAGTGTTGAAATAATCTCAGGTTGGAAAATATATTAAAGTCCATTTCTTTTCTCTTTCTTATTTGCGTTTGACTATATTTTTTCTATAGAAGTGAAGAAAAATTGAAAGGTCATAAAAGGCTTTGTAATCATTATTTTATACTTTGTTTCTAGGGTTGTTATTATTTATCATTTGTTGGAGATAATGCCCACCTTTGTGAATGAAGAGGATAGAATTTTAATGGGAAGAATGAGAAAATGAAAATGCTATACTCAGAGAAACCTGAGGATTATTCAACAGGTAAGCCAAGATCCCTTGAAAACTTGGGGATAGAGTCAGGGGAATTTCACAGTCTCTTTTTAAACATGGGGTGACAGGAGCTCTCAACTGGATAAATAAATATGGGTAACAGATAAATACCTTATTTGAGGTAAAATAGAACATCAATTTAGATAGATTGATATTAGAATTAGGATAATGATAATTAACTTGGTATATTCCTAGGAACCTTTCAGACCTGAAAGAAATATAAGTGAATACCAATAGTAAGTCACATAGAAGAAATACACACAATTATCCCATTAGTTGAGATGATTGCCCTAAAAGCATTTGACTTCCAGAATGCCCTTGTCTCCAAGGATACTGGCCTCCAAATGTCCTAAACTGATGTAATGTCCTTAAAGCAAATGGACTTTGCTTGCATAAATAGGATACTTTTTACAATCCAAGCAGAATAAGATTCCTGAAAGCAATTTGATTAATCAATAACTAACTCTATTCAATAACTAAGAATTAGCACGACCTCGGCAGCAAACGCTTTCCAGGAATAAATTGTTGTTCATCCATGGTGTGTAAATTACTCTTGCAAGACTATTTTAACAGACATCACCAATTCTATCTTATTTTTTCCTCCTCCTCCATCTGCCACTGACTCAAACTCTCCTTACTCCATTCCTTGGGAACAGTTTTCATCTGCCCTTATTTCCCTTAAATATGTGGTAGTCTTTGTTCGTTGACTCAATTTTACTAAAATATGGTTGTTCTAATTGATTTTTCCTAAGTTGCCATTAATAGCTCTGGGGAAATTAATAAGAATCTTACATACAGATCCTTCATAATATTATGAAGTGTAATCAGATTTACATAAATTTATAAATGCCTTTGGTCACTGTAAAACATTTGTGTAATGTGCCTTTGTCATTCAAGGGGCTCACCCGAATGAAAACAAAACAAAACAAAACAAAAAAAAGGAGGAAATTAGTTCTCAGATAGGATCCAAACACAATTAAGTATTTTAACTCATGCATATAAAAATTGCTTTGTCTCAATCAACTGCTGATTTTCTGTGTTACACAATGAATTTCCTTCTTTTAATTATTCTCCAAGAAGCATTCTATTTTGGGCATAAAATATTGATTTGAAGAAAAATTCATGAATGTACACCATAAACTTGCTTAGGACTGAAAATCTACCTATGATTTTTGAACAGGGACCATTAATTTGAGAGAACATTGGAATTGTCAATAACATGAATTTGTTTTTAAACTGGTAGAGACTAAGTTTTCATATAAATGTAGATACGTATATGCATATGTACGTGTACATTTTTCATTTCTTTTCCATAATGCGAGCAGTGGGACTTTACAGCAGGTTAAACTCATATTGTAGAGAGTAAAGAAGATAAGTATATATAATATATGAATTGTAGTATAGGAATGTAGAACATAATATAAATGTATAATTGAGTGTGTTTAATGTGATGAGTAATTATCTATGTAAAAATATATCTTCCAAAATTCTTCATAGAAAGTTATTTGTTCCTAAATATGCTGCCATATTTAACCTGTATTTTTCCCATTGAAACATCATTGCTATTTGTTGCATTGCTTGTTTATTGAGTACGTTTTACCTGAATACACTGTGACAGCAGGAACCACATCTATCTTTCTCACTATTTTATCTCTGACACCTAGTTCAGTGAATTAACATAGTAGTGGATGAATAAATACATGTTGAAATGAAAGAGTGAGAGGCAGATGGTAAGCCATGGCAATAACCCTTTCTCACAGTCATATTCAATCTCAACATCAGCTACCTGGCTCTTACTTGCTTTGCTTTTTCTTGCAGTGGAATAAGTATTACAGGAATCTCATATCATTAAAGGTCTCATTTATCTACCTGCCACCTCAGTTGTATACATGAACACCAGATTTGTATATGTCACTGCAGAGAAAGGTTGAGAAAAGGTTAATAAGTGCTCCCTTAGGAGGTCACTTGTGCACTAGTTAGAGAAAATATGGATAGGGTGATAATCTCTGGGAAATTTCCATTTTCCTTTGTAAAGTAATTTTATCATATATGTCATGACTCTTTTGAGGCACCCACTGATCTCGAACTACTCACTAGCCCCTTTCTACTTTTGTAACCGCTAAGTCTTTGAAATTTGCCAGTACTTCAGAGCATTAGATCATTCCCTTGGACTTCATAGTTGATCTGTTTCAATTTATACGATTTGTTATAAACCCTTATGACTACTTAACCAGACCTATTTTATTAGATCCTCTACACTCGTATAATTTTGGCTATGACAGGTTTTAACTTTAAACTGGCTACTAAGAATATTTTATAAACTTTTAAGACTTATCTGTAATGTTTATATGTACATCATTTTGATCTTATATACTGCAAAAAATACTTTTTACTTAATTGTTATGAGAGCCATTAATTATTTATAGCTAGTTGAATAAAAAAGGAAAACATTTTTTATCTCAAAATTTGCTACTCTTTTCCAGGTAAATTAGGATAAAGCATTTTATGTTGAAAATAAAAATTATAAACCTGCTATCCATAAAATTAAATTGTATTTGTGGGCTATTTATGTTTTAAAATGCTTGAGATGTATTGGGAGATAAATACAAAACCACATTTAAGAAACATTTTGCATCTAAAGTCATTCCCAATAGAAAAGTGAGGCAGTTAATGTGGTGAGCATTCCTAATAAAATTATATTTTATGAGTAAAAGAAGATTTAGAAGGAATGTACTAGTGACCTGATTTCCATATTTACATCAATGGAAAGCATGTTACACTTACGAAATCATAACTGGCTTTTACTAAGAGTGGTATAGTATTTAGAACTGCTTTGTGTCTGTGGTGTCTATTCAGTTAGACTTCGGAATTTTAAAGGCAGTAACCATATCTGTATCCTTCATAGCAGTAACATAGTCCACTAGCTGTTTGTTGAATGCTTATTGCTTTAAATGAGAAGCATTGGCCAAGAACATCGAGAAAATGGAAGGATTGTTAGTTTTAGAAATGGAAAAGTTAGAAGTTGAGGAATTATGGTTGGTGGGGGATATTACACAGTATCATTTGTAATATAAATTTATTATTTACCTAATTTTTAGTAGTAATGAAATATTTTCTTAGAGTCATTTGGTAGATAAAGCCATTTCCATTTAACCAGCTTTTAGAACATTTCATATTTTACATGAAACAGTATATCTATAAATGTTCTTTATCATTTATCAGCTTTTATCTCTTATTTTTTACTTTATATTTTATGGAGCTTCTTGAATGAAGTGATCAGATTTTAGGCATTTTTATGACTAGTTCCTATCACTTCACCTCCCTAAGAAGTCCCTCCACATGGATTTCTTGAAATAAATTAACTACATGTTACAAAGTTTAATTAGAATGAAAAAAAAAAAGATTCAGGTATAATCACTTCATTCTATCTCTTGGGTCAGAACCAAAAGTAGAAGTTTTCTATTATTTTAATAGGACAAAAACTTGTCAACAATAGTCAGTAACTTGAATCTAACAGAAAATTCTCAAGGGAGAAGGCATCACATATTTATCTCAGAAAAATAGATATGGAACTGGTTGGGTTATTAAAATGCTTTAATCCTCCAGCCTATATTTTATTTTCTCTCTGTTTTCTAATCTTAATACAGATGAATAGATGAATAGACAGTGAATATAAACAAAGTTAAACTTTTTCTTAAACATTTATCATACTTAAATAATGGACACTAATCTATGTCTATGTTATTAAGATTTGGTTTGTTGCATTTCTAGAAAATTATTGCACTGTCAGAGTGCTCTAGGTGCTTTTGTTTACCTTGCCCATCACTTAGGTCAAGTGTCTTCTTCATTGCTTGCATTTGTAATTAAACTCTTGACAATTATTATTCATATGGTGCCTGTACCTGATCCTTTAACTCCTTGTCTTTGTGCCTCAATTTCCTCAAATTTAAGAAATTACATAACAGATACCAAAATGCTTAGTCCTAATACACATATTGTATGTATTCGATATTTTATAAATGCAGTATTACTTTGTATTTTCATTTTTTTTCACAGTAGTAAACCTGATCTCACTACATTTATATATAACACAAGAAACAGGATAAAAGCTTCAGGTAATCCCAGTTATCATAATTAGCAGAATTATCAAGGTATTATTTTCAGAAAGTTAAAAATACGACTCTCCCACAAACATACTGTAAGCACATTTAAAGATTGTATTCAACTCATTAATTTATGAAGGAACCAAAAATAAGGTAAAGCTGGTTCAAAAGATATTTTGTAGAACTGCATATAAAGATATTTTGGGGGGAAATGTTAAAATAAGATCACTAGGTAAAATATAAAACAGGTTAATATCCTACAGGGCAATAAACTAATCTTTGGAGTTTTCATTTCTGCAGAGAGAAATCTACAGATGCACGTGTAACTGCACATTGCAAAGCTTAGGAAGAAAATAATTTTTCTGTGGTTGTGTCTATAAGGCAGTGCCCCAGGACAGCACTGAAATTTCCTTCTATGGTATACAGGCATTTTTTCAAGGTTTTTAATGACTTTTTTTTTAAACAGACTCAATAAACTCTCAAATTAGGCCTAAGAAATACAAAGTCTGCCCTTTTCCCAAGGGTCTATATGGAATAGATCTTAACTACTCTGTTTAAAAGAAAATAATCATTATGTTTGTTTCTGAGGGCTGTGGGTGACAGACTTAAATCTCAAAATCAAAAGGGCCAAACAGAAACTGCAATCAGAATGTAGAAACACATTATGAAGACATTTATTCAGGAATTTTACAGAAGCATCACTATGGGGGAGTGCCAGATAAGCAATTAATCACTACAGTATACAGACATTGGAAAATACACAGCAATAGATTGGATTTATGTAAGGAATTGAAGAACATTAACACATTTTTTTTTACCAGAGACTTGGGGGAGAGGGGATGTGCATATGAACACAATCTCATACTTAAATTGTTTTAATGGCATTATTCCACTAGGATCTAATGACTGGTTTCCCAGAGCATTGTTAATCAAGGTCAAAAGCTTAAGCTGCTACAGAGCAGCAGCTTTCCATATCTGGCAGATGCTTTGTAAATCGGAGTCTTCCTAAGTGGTTGTATTAATAAATATATTTAAATGAATCTGTACGTTTAAGGATATATTGTTCTATTTGTTGATTTTTTCAAGTCCTTAGACCTTATGCCACTAATTTTAAACCATGATATTTCTTATGTATCACTAAATCTAGAAAGAAAAGAAGATAAATATTATGAAAAAGTGAAATAAAGTTATTTTATAATATAAAGTAAAAGGAGGTAGTATATCAAATTTGATATATTGTGGGACTGGTATGTCATACCTAGTTTAGTTGGCTGTCCTGTGTTGCCTACATGTTACCATAATTAGAGGTGACAGGTTGGAACAGTTTAAGTCTTAAAAAACTCAAAGTAAATTCTTTACAATATCAAGCAGGGAATTCTAAGTCAAGTGGTTTAGGTTATCAAATACAAGGGAAAAAAATCCAAGTATATAGGATTTTCCAAGTATATAAGAAAATGGAAAGCTTCCATCTAAAGTTTGTGCTACTGGGGTAATTTAGTTATGTCAACAAATTACAGGTGTAAGAGGACTGCTTATTTCAGTGCTAAGAATATATGAGCAAGTTCAAAGAATCATTTTAAACATAGTAGGTCCTGCTACATGATCTGACTTGGAAGTGGTAAACTATGGATTTCATTGTGATATTGATATTCAGTTCTTTCACCCAAGACTTTCTTTGCAATTTTTCTTGCCTGAGAATTTTTACCATATATAGTTAAGTAAGCATTGAGACGATTTTCACTTGGGGGTAATTCATTCTTATAGTCAGTATGTGTTCAAGGATTGCCTATCTATTCTGACATTATCAGAAGTGAAGAAATGTTTCTATTAGCCAGGGGCCAGGCTTCATAAACTTTGTTTCAAACACATTGTGAGTCACTATGTATTTCCTAACTACTTTTAGCTTAAACTATTGTACTGTTTGGTGACATGTTCAGTGTAAATAAGTATCTTCTATCCTACAGATCCAAAAAAAGATTGCGATAAGTCAGAACAGAAAATTAATGGCTAGATCATCTGTTAGAATATCTGCAAATATCTATGTCTAGACTGATTTTACATGTTGAAAAATAAAGCTCTACAATCCTTTCCACTGAAGGCCAGTTTTAAAAATAAATTTACTATGTTGTTGCCATTAGTTGAAATACTGTTTATCAGGTATTAAAAATCAGATCTGGAAGAACTATAGAATGTTAGAACTAGATATTTTAAAAAATGTTGAGTCTGCTGTATCATTTTGTTAATTTTATATTGGAGTGAATATGCACTTAAAGAGGCATAAATAAAAATTTCCTAAACTAGAAATTGAAAAGATAGGTGTGTGCATCTCCACCAGGTAGATATAATCTGAGCAAACTCATAAGTCTTGTGTCATAAAATGTAATATATTTAAAGTAATTATTAAAAAGAATATAGTATACCTTTGTTCCCCATAGACTTTCTTCTGTTGCCCTTTGATTTTTTTTAACACTTTTAAATGCCTTTCATCTTCATCTGATTTTCTTCCCATTATAAATTCATGCTTTGAAATATGTTGATAGCTATATTTCATCCATGATAATATATAGCTAAAGACATCCAGTGACCTAAGATTATATAACTGTGATTGGTAAACTAGGACAATAATGTAAGCTTCCAAATTCCTAGCCCACAAGCTCTTCCTTCAGACAATATTGAGCATTATATTAAGAATAATACAATAAAGAAAAGACTTGGAATCACAGGCCAAGGGCTACATGTAACAGTGTCACAATTTGAGAGTATCAGAAAGAAACTTTGGGGTATAGAAGCTAATTGCCCCCATAACAAGTGCCTGGCCCTAATGTGTAACAGTAATTATCCTTATATAGCAGGAATCCGGGTGATTATTTTGATTTGGGAATGACTTCATTCATTTGCTTATCTTTATTGATTTGTTTTTTACTATTCTGAACTTGTATTACATATAAAATAATGGAAAATTTATATTAAAAAATCAAAGAAGGGCTTCCCTGGTGGCGCGGTGGTTGGGAGTCCGCCTGCCGATGCGGGGGACACGGGTCCGGGAATATCCCACATGCCGTGGAGCGGCTGGGCCCGTGAGCCATGGCCGCTGAGCCTG
>NW_006799154.1:0-1102 GCF_000442215.2 Lipotes vexillifer | reverse complement strand
ATATATATATCCAGATTGTATATACCTAGAATACATATACCCGTAAGTGGAATTGCTGGATCACGTAGTAATTACTCTATTTTTAACTTTTCAAGGAACCACCATGCTGTTTTCCAAAGTGGCTGTACAATTTTACACTCCTGCCAGCAGTACACAAGGGATCTGGTTTCTCCACATCTTCACTGACACTTGTTATTTTCTGTTTTGTTTTGTTTTTGTTTTTGTTTTTGTTTTTTGGCTGCACCATGTGAGATCTTAGTTCCCCCGACAGGGATCGAACCTGTGCCCCCTGCAGTGGAAGCGCAGAGTCTTAACCACTGGACTGCCAGGAAAGTCCCATTTTGTTTTGTTTTAGTAGTAGCCATCCTAATGGGTGTGAGGTGAGTTCAATGAGTTTTGGCAGCTGTATACAGCTGGGTACCACTGCCCTAGTCAAGATAAGGAACATTTCAGTCACCCCCTAAAGTTCCTTTCCTCATGCTTCTGGGCAGGTATATCCCCCCGCCTCACCACCACCCACCAACCCCTGACCCTAGGCAACCATTTTTGTGCTTTCTGGCATTATACATTAGCTTTGTTTTTTCTAGAATTTCATATAAATTTCATATAAACACTTTATTTGGCTTCATTCACTCAGAATAATATTTTAGAGATGCATCCATGTTATCACTGTATCAATAGTTTACTTAATAGTATTCCATTGCATGAATAGTCTGCAATTTGTTTATCCATTTATCTGTTGATGGACATTTGAACTGTCTCCAGTTTGGAGCAGTTGTGAATAGGGCTCATGTGAACACTCTTGCCCAAGTTTTTTCGTGGATATGGGTTTTCACTTATCTTGAGTAAATAAGAGATGGAATCCTGAGTCAAAGGGTAGATTCATCTTTAACCCTATTTGAAACTGCCGAATAGTTCTCTCAAGTTCACAGTGTTTGAAAGTTTCAGTTGCTCTTTATCTTCTCTAACATTTAATGGTGTCCAGTTTTTGTTTTCCTTTTTTTTTTTTTGCGGTACGCAGGCCTCCCACTGCTGTGGTCTCTCCCGTTGCGGAGCACAGGCTTCGGACGCGCAGGCTCAGCAGCCATGGCTCACGGGCCCA
>NW_006799153.1:0-957 GCF_000442215.2 Lipotes vexillifer | reverse complement strand
CAGAGCCTATGCTCCGCAACGGGAGAGGCCACAACAGTGAGAGGCCCGCATACCGCAAAAAAACAAACAAATAAAAAAACAGAAAAATGCTGTAAATAAATACTATGTGAATATTTAATGAGATAATATTTGTACTACTGTTAAACTTTCTTAAAACAGAATTTATCAGCTTATTCTTATCAAAGACTCACAGTGGCTGGTAACGACTTAGCAAATTACACACAAACATCTCCATTTGAAATTCAGGGTCACGTGTAGTTGAAAATCCAATACATAAACTAAAATTACGTTTTAAATGCTGGCTCTCTTGAAATATAGTGATTCTTGATCACTGACCCCAGCCTATTATATCTAAGCTGCACCCTGGTGAATTTCAAGATTAAACCATGGGGTCACACACAAAACAGGGATTTTTTTTGTACCCTTGTTTTGAGAGAAAAAGTTGTTGGAAAGGAAAATAACAATATAATGAACAACTGCTGTATGTGAAGCCCAGCCAGGCACTTCTAGAACATTCTGTCACATTTAATTTACCAGACAGCTCTGTGAACCATGTTAGCTTATGGTCTACATCAGCCCGTTTTCTTCCTCCGCCACCAGCCCAGCCAGCCTACCTACCTACCGTCTTCCGCACGTCTGCTTTGCCTCTAGCCCTAATCCACTGACTGTCCAGCTCCAACTCACCTCCACAACACAGCACGCCACATGAGCCAGAGCTGGATGAGTGTGGGCTCCCCCAGCGGTCCTAATAGGGTGGGATTTCCTGCCACCTAGTCTGTTTATAAGTGAACAGTTCCGTGCTATTACTGCCCACCACTGGAGACTGCCTGGAAAGCATTTTGTAAATTGTAAAACCCAATATAAATATGGAATTATTTGCATCAAATGGTCCTTTACAACCTGGAAGAAATGGACAAATTCTTAGAAATGCACAACCTGCCAAGACTGAATCAGGAA
>NW_006799152.1:0-4918 GCF_000442215.2 Lipotes vexillifer | reverse complement strand
CCCGTGTCCCCTGCATCGGCAGGCGGACTCTCAACCACTGTGCCACCAGGGAAGCCCAGAAAACATTTTTATTCACCCAAATTGGATACAACTCAGCCAAGTGTTTGTCAACAAACAAATAGATAAAGAAGATGTGATATATATAATGGAATAATACTCAGCCATAAAAAATTCTGAAATTCTGCTGTTTGCAGTAATGTGCATGGACCTAGAGATTATGATGCTTAGTGAAATAAGTCAGACATAGAAAGACAAATATTGTACGATATCACTTATATGTGGAATCTAAAATATAATACAAATGAATGTATATACAAAAGGGAAACAGACACACAGATATAGAAAACAAACTCGTGGTTACCAAAGGGGAGAGGAAAGGGTGAGGGACAAATTAGGGGTATAGGTTTAACAGATAAAACTTCTGTGTATAAAATAGATAAGAAACAAGGATATACTGTATACCATAGGAAATTAGAGCCATTATCTTGTAGTAAGTTATGATGGAGTATAGTCTGCAAAAAATATTGTATCACTATGCTGTACACCTGAACCCAACATAACTTTGTAAATCAACTATACTTCAATAAAAAAGAAACAAAATAAACCAAAAAACTTAAGAAACATATATGAGATGAATGACTTCATTTTGTCCAGTGGGAGGAAGGAACTTTAACTGGAGGAAGGAATTAAAGAGAAGGAAGTCATTCAGGTGATCTGATTCTTGCCAGTTCTGTATTTCTGGTCAACTTTGGATACCTTTGGAAAAAAAAAACAAACAGAAACTGGGTATCTTACACTCTAGAAATTTATAAACAAAAATTATATTTGTCTCATTACTATCCTTTAATTATGTTACAAAGGCTCCTTAAATTGCCTTCCCCTGCTTCCTGACTTTTTAAATAGTTTTGTGCTTTTAATCAAGGGGAAGAGTGAATCTTACTATAAGTATTTAACTAACACTGATAAATATGTGTACTTTGTTCACATATTTCTCTACCTACATTTTTACGTTATATCATAAATTTGGGAATTAAAACAAGTAAAAACTATTCTCAATATGATTTTATCTTCACCTAGTTTTTCCTGTTTTCTAAGAGTCCCTAGTATAGTGCGTGCTTTTTGAATAGAAACCAATTAATAGAATTTATATTTGCTGTTGAAACAACAAAGACTTTCAAAAGATACTTCAGGCTAGGAGTTCCAGTGCTATTAAATAGGAGTGGTGGGAGTGGGCACTCTTGTCTTGTTCCTGATCTTAGAGGAAAAGCTTTCTATTTTCGACCACTGAGTATGATGTTATCTGTGCCTTTGTTATATATGACCTTTATTGTATTGAGTTAGGTTCCTTCCACATTCAATTTGTTGAGAGTTTTTATCATGAAAAGATGTTGTATTTTGTTAAGTGCTTTTCTCCATCTATTGAAGTAATCATATTTTTGATTGTTTCATTCTATTAATATGGTATAACACATTTATTGATTTGCATATATTGAACATCCTTGCATCTCAGAGATAAATCCCACTTGGCCATGCCCTATGATCATTTTATTGTCCTGTTCAATTCAGTTTGCTAGTGTTATGTTGAGAATTTTTGCATCTATATTCATCAGGGGTATTGGCCTGTTGTTTTCTTTTCTTGTAGTGTCCTTATGTGGCTTTGGTATCAGGGTAATACTTGTCTTGTAAAATGTGTTTGGGAGTACTCCCTCCTCTTTTATTTTGTGGAAGAGTTTGAGAAGTATTGACATTAATTAAAGAATTCTTTGTTATATGTTTGTTAGAATTCACCAATGAAACCATCTTGTCCTAGGCTTTTCTGTGGTGGGAGTTTTGATAACTGATTCAGTCTCCTTACTTGTTACTGATCTGTTCATATTTTCTATTTCTTCATGGTTTACTCTTGGTAAGTTGTATGTTTCTAGGGATTTGTACATTTCTTCCAAGTCATCCAACTTGTTGGTTTAATAATTGTTCATAGAAGTCTCTTATGATCTTTTATATTTCCAGAGTATCAGTTGTAATGTCTCATTCTTCATTCTGATTTTGTTTACTTGAGTCTTCTCTCTTTGTTTCTTAATTAGCCTAGCTAAATGTTTGTCGATTTTATTTATCTTTTCAACAATCAACTGTTAGTTTCATTTGTCTTTTCTAATGCTTTCTGGTCTCTATTTCATTTTGTTCTGCTCTAATCTTCATTATTTACTTTCTACTGCTAACTTTGGGTTTAGTTTGTTCTTTTTTTTTCTAGTTTCTTGAAGTGTAAAGTTATGTTGTTTTTTTGAGACCTTTCTCTTTCTTTAATGTAGACATTCATCACTATTAACATCCCTCTTAGAACTCCTTTTGCTGCATTCCATAAGTTTTAATATGTTGTGTTATTAATTTTCATTTGTTTCAATATAATTTTTATTTGAGCTTTGACTTCTTTGACCCACTAGTTGTTCAGGAGTGTGTAGTTAAATTTCCACATATTTGTGAATTTACTAGCTTTCCACCTATTATTGATTTCTAGTTTCCTACCATTGTGGTTAGAAAAGGTATTTGATATGATTTAAATCTTCTTCAATTTGTTAAGACTTGTTTTGTGACCTAATATATGATCTTTCCTGGATAATGCTCTGTGTGCACTTGAGGTGAATGTGTACTCTGCTGCTCTTGGATCAAATATTCTGTGTATGTCTGTTAGATCCATTTGATAAAGTATAGTTCAAGTCCAGTGTTCCCTAACTGATTTTCTGTCTGGATGATCTATTCATTGTTGAAAGTGGGTATTGATGTCTCTTATTATTCTTGTACTGTTATCTATTTCTCCCTTCAAATCTCTTAGTATTTGCTTAATATATTTAGCTGCTCTACTGTTTGGGGTACATATACTTACAGTTGTCATATCCTCTTGATGAATTGACCTCTTTATCATTATATAATGATCTTTTTTGTCTCTTATTACCATTTTTGGCTTAAAGTTTATTTTGTCTGGTATAATTATAGCTACTCCTGCTTTCTTTTGGTTTCCATTTACATGAAATATCTTTTCCATCTCTTCACTTTGAGCTTTTATGTGTCCTTAATGCTGAAGTCTCTTATGTTCAGCATATAGTTGGGTCCTGTTTTTTTTTGTTTCTGATTTTTATCTATTTAGTCAATCTGTGCCTTTTGGCTGGAGAATTTAATCTATCTCATTTAGAGTAATTATTGATAGGAAAGGAGTTACTAATGCTGTCTTATTAATTGTTTTCTGGCTGTTTTGTTGTTTCCTTGTCTTTTCTTCCTCTCTTGCTGGCTTCCTCTGTGAATGATGATTTTCCATAGTGGTATGCTTTAATTCTCTTCTTTTCATCTTTTTGGTATCTACCATAAGTTTTTTCTCTTTGTTTACCATGTGGCTTGCATAAAGCATCTTTTCGGGATAACTGTCTATTTTACATGTATTACAACTTCACTTCTATCACATATAAAATCTTTACCATTTTACTCCCTCTCCTTTTTACGCTTTTTGATATCTCAGTATACCTCTTTGTATATTGTATACTCATTAACAAATTATTGTGGCTATAGTTAATTTTTTAAATTTATTTATTTTTGGCGTGTTGGGTCTTCATTGTTGCGCAATGGCTTTTTCTAGTTTCAGTGAGCGGGCTCTACTCTTTGTTGTGGTGTGCAGATTTCTCATTGCAGCGGCTTCTCTTCTTGCAGAGCATGGGCTCTGGGGCACGCAGGCTTCAGTAGTTGTGGCACACTGGTTTAGTTGCTCTGTGACATGTGGGATCTTCCCGGACCAGGGCTCGAACCCGTGTCCCCTGCATTGACAGGTGGATTCTTAGTCACTGCACCACCAGGGAAGCCTATGGTTAATTTTTAATGCTTCAGTTCTTTAACCTTCATAGTCATGTTAAGTGGTTAACACACCACTATATTCTAGTATTAATGTATTCTGGATATGTCTATATACTTACTTTTATCAGTGTTATATATCTTAATATGTCTTCATGTTAATAAACAGAAAACCTTTGTTTCAACTTGAATAATTCCTTTCAAATTTTTTGCAGTGTAGGTCAAGTGAGGTGAACTCCCTCAGCTTTTCTTTGTCTGGGAAAGTCTTTATCTTGCCTTTTCTCTCTGATGGACAACTTTGCTCAGTATAGTATTCTTGGCTGACCCTTTTTTTTCTTTAAGCACTTTCAATATATCATCCCACTTTCTCCTGGCCGACAAGTTTTCTGTTGAGAAATCTGCTCATAGCCTCATCGGGGTCCCCTTGCATGTGATGCATCTTTTTTCTTTTTCTTTTTTTAAAATTCTCTCTTTATCTTTGTTTTTAAGCAGTTTTAATAGAATGTGTCAGATAATTTTGGATTAAAATTTTGGCATGACTTGCTATCTTCATGAACTTGAATGTTCAAATTGCTCCCCAGATTTGGGAAGTTCTCAGACATTATTTCTTTAAATAAACTTTCTGCCTTCTTCACCCTCTCTCTCTTCTCCTTCTGAGAATCAATTAATTTGAAGATTGTTTCTTTTTATGGTATCCCATAATTCACATAGGCTTTCTTCACTCTTTTCTCTTTGTTCTCTTCTGGGTAATTTCACAGGTCCTGTCTTCTACTTCATAGATTCTTTCTTCAGCTTGATCCATTCTCAATGTTGATGCTAGTTATTGTATTTTTCATATCATTCATTGTATTCTTTATCTCCAGAATTTCAGTTTTTTAATGATTTATATCTCTTTCTGAAACTTCTTATTTTCTTCATGTATAGTTATTCTGATTTTTTGAATTGCTTTTCTCTATTTCTTGTAGCTCATTGAGCTTGCTTAGGAGAGCTATTTTAATTTTTTCATTGAGTAAATCATAAATCTCTATATCCTTGGTTTTTTTTTTTTTTTTTTTTTTTTTTTTTTTTTTTTTTTTTTTTTAAAAAA
>NW_006799150.1:0-294 GCF_000442215.2 Lipotes vexillifer | reverse complement strand
TCATATCTTGGGTCATAAATCAAGCCTTGGTAAATTTAAGAAAATTGAAATTGTATCAAGTATGTTTTCCGAACACAACGCTATGAGACTAGATATCAATTACAGGAAAAAATCAGTAAAAAATACAAACACATGGAGACTAAACAATATACTACTAAATAACCAAGAGATCACTGAAGAAAAAAAAGAGGAAATCAAAAAATACCTACAAACAAATGACAATGAAAACATGACGACCAAAACCTATGGGATGCAGCAAAAGCAGTTCTAAGAGGGAAGTTTATAGCAATACAA
>NW_006799149.1:0-202 GCF_000442215.2 Lipotes vexillifer | reverse complement strand
AATTTCTCGAATGTCTTTCTAGCCCAAATTCCTTTTTTCTGTGAATCCTTCCTCCCTAACCAAGGGTGAGTCCCATAGGCAGTAATGCCCCTTCCATTTTTTGCCATAACTGATTGGACCTATACACACTTAGTACACGACTTGCCATCCAGATTCCCCTGTATTCTTGCTGAAATGTTCGTTGGACACACTGGAGTACATT
>NW_006799148.1:0-294 GCF_000442215.2 Lipotes vexillifer | reverse complement strand
AGGTGTTAAAGTCCCCCACTATTATTGTGTTACTGTCAATTGCCTCTTTTATAGCTGTTAGCATTTGCCTTATGTATTGAGGTGCTCCAAAATTGGGTGAATATATATTTATAATTGTTATATCTTCTTCTTGAATGGATCCCTTGATCATTATGTAATGTCCTTCCTTGTTCCTTGTAACATTCTTTATGTTGAAGTCTATTTATCTGATATGAGTATTGTTACTCCAGCTTTCTTTGGATTTCCATTTGCATGGAAAATCTTTTTCCATTCCCTCACTTTCAGTCTGTATGT
>NW_006799147.1:0-232 GCF_000442215.2 Lipotes vexillifer | reverse complement strand
CTAAACAACACACTACTTAATAACGAAGTGATCACTGAAGAAATCAAAGAGGAAATTAAAAAAGAATACCTAGAAACAAATGACAATGGAGACACGGCAAACCAAAACCTATGGGATGCAGCAATAGCAGTGTTAAGAGAGAAGTTTACAGCAATACAATCCTACCTGAAGAAACAGGAAACATCTCAAATAAACAACCTAACCTTGCACCTAAAACAATTAGAGAAAGAAG
>NW_006799144.1:0-213 GCF_000442215.2 Lipotes vexillifer | reverse complement strand
GAAGGTCTCCTTTTCTCTGCTGTCACATTAGGGTAATTCCCCACCCTCATTCCTGGCCCAGGGTCATCGGCTCCGCTGGTGGGGGGCGAATCCTGCCCACAGTTGCAAAGCCCCAGTTACTTCACCGCCTGCTGCCATTAACCACATCCACAGCCCGCAGCCCGTTCGAGAAAAGTCTCCAGCAAAGCAGCGTGTTCACCACACTATCCGCAG
>NW_006799142.1:0-2702 GCF_000442215.2 Lipotes vexillifer | reverse complement strand
TGAGAACAGGGTCGACCTCTTGCTCCTAGTAGGTTGAGGGGCACAGAACTAAGAATGGCTTCTGGCTAAGCCTACAAGTATCATGAAAAGCTTATGTTTTGGGCTTCAATTCTCAGCCTGGACACTTCCTCAATTCTCTGAGCCCCAGTGGTTTTATCCGTGAAATGGGGATAATCTCATTTAAGAAACAAGACAGCAGGTGGAAGTATCTGGTACACAGTCAGGTAACTGTGACCAAGTGTCAAGTTCTAATCACAGGTCAGCAAGTTGATTTGGTCTGGATTCTCACCTTCAACTACTGGAACTGTGAGTCTAACTAGAATTCATCTCATCACACTTGGGCTTGACTTCAGGCTACACCGAGAGGGAGGGTACAGGCAACCTGACTGTGCACATGAACACCTGACCATGTAACAAAATCATGTCATCTGTCTTCCTGTGAGGATGGCAAGTACATCTGGAGTCTTCCCTATCAACTGCCTACTTGAGTGTGTGGCTTTAGGGTGTGTCCAGAGAAACCTGTCCCTGTGGTCTCTGCAGAAAAATGCACGTTCTTGGTTTGTCTTTTACCAAGAGACAGACCAAGAGAGGAGTTGTGGTAGACAGTGGGTGGTGTTCCAGCTACTAAGTCCCAGCTGGTAATGTCCACATTGTGAAAACCCACTGAACACTGTCTTTGTACAGAAGAAAGAATTCACCTAAGATGAAGTCAGAGAGTTGATGTATTTTTAATTTCCCATGAACATACATTCGTATGTTAGTATTCAAAGCTTACATGCTTTTTATAGGGATTTTTTTCCTACCTCCATCTTTTTCCTTTTTCTGAATTTCCATAATTAACTCCAAGGAAAAGAGAGCCCTCAGTTATGGAGAGCCTTTTTTTTTATCAAGTACTTTGCACTTATTATTCTGATTAGATGGACACTTTAATTATCCCCATTTTCCAGTTGAGGAAACTGAGGTTCCAAGGGTCAAATAACCTGCAGAATTCACATACCTAATAAGTGAAGGAGCAGGATTTGGGTCCAGGCTGTCTGATTCTATAATCCACTGTTTAACCTGGTCTCACAATCTGACGATGTCCAAACATCTCTGCCTTCAGACTACAAACTGACTTTCAGCACTGCCCAGACCAAAACTCAGGTTAGACCTTTTGAATCATGAGAAATGGCTGAAGAGGCCATCATTTTTTTCCTGCATTTATCTTCATGAAGTCCTTATTAGTTCACACATCAACCCCTGGAGATTATCACCATGTAAATATTTGCCCAGGGAATGCCGCGTCTTTGTTGGGTCATTGTCAATTCCTCCATGTCTCCAAACTTCTCCTACCCCCAGCATCTCCACCCCATTTACATTCATTCTCACAACAGTTCTGATCTGTCTGTTTCTACTTTTCCAATTGCCTTGATCATGATCAGTGTCTCTCTAGTGACGTATGGTGTCTGACACCCAGCAATCCCTCAGTACACCTTTGTGGAATACATTAATTTTGAAACTTGCCTTATGAACACTGTATGCATGGATGTTGCTCCCATGGAAGACCTTCTAGAGGGCCCGCCACCATAGTCCACTCTGGCTTTCTGGGCCTCCCCTTACAACTTAACAAGCATCATTCAGAAACTGATCCATAGCCTAATCAACAACACAACCCAAACCATAACAAATAGAATTTATTTTGACTCAATTTTCAACACATTTTACTTATTAAAAATGTTAAGTTAGAAATCCAACATCTTAATGTAACATTTTTTAGCATAAGCCAGGCAACATATGTCCGGGGTGGAAAATATAGTCACTCATTCGGGCCACCAATTTACAACCCCTGACTATCCTTGGGAATTAAACTCTGTATTACTCTAGGCTCCAAGGATACTACACTCCAACTGATTCATGGATCAGCCTCCCAAATCTATTCATGAGAGGTCACGTTCATGTCCAAAATCATTCATTCTGTCTCTTTGATACTGCATTCATTCATTCAGTTAGGATTTAATGAGTACCTAACATATGCCAAACACTATTCTAGATAAGATAGGGATAGAAAAGTAAGCAACGTACAACGCTCCATCTTTCCGCTTTTGATAGTGTGATTCTCCACTTCATGTCTCAGGAGAGATGAGTACAGCATCTGTGACATTGACTTCTGTTTGTTTGGGCAAAAATCATGACAGGAGCAAATTCTTACCACCTTCTGATGTGATTTAGTAATAAATATTGCTCAATAAGTGTAGTGTCTGATACGTGTATTGTCACACCAGCTTTTTTATTTTACTTCCATTTATATGGAATACTTTTTTCCATCCTGCGACTTTTTCAGTCTGTATGTGACTTTAGATCTGAACTGAGCCTCTTGTAGGCAGGATATAATGGGTCTTGTTTTTTTTTTATCCATTTAGCTACTGTATGTCTTTAGACTGGAATACTAATCCATTTATATTTAAAGTAATTATTGATAAGTATGTAGTTATTGCCATTTTGTTGTTTTCTGATTGTTTTTGTAGTTCCTTTTTTGTTCCTTTCTTCTTTTTTTCCTCTCTTCCCTTGTGATTTGATGACCATGTTTAGTATTATGCTTGAATTTCTTTCACTTTTCTGTGTGTGTACCTATTATAGGTTTTTGGTTTGTGGTTATCATGACATATATATATATATATATATATATATATATATATATATATATATATATATATTTTTTTTTT
>NW_006799141.1:0-1752 GCF_000442215.2 Lipotes vexillifer | reverse complement strand
CTAACCTGTACCCTAAACCATCCCCGTTCCCTAACCCTAATCCTAAACCTAACCCTAACGCTAATGCTTCCCCGAAGCCTTACCCTAACCCATGCCGTAATCCTAAACCGTACGCTAACAGTAACCTGTGCCCTAACACGTATGCTAACACTAAACCGCTGTCGTACCCTAACCTGTACACAAAACCGTCCCCATTCCCTAACCCTAACCCTAACCCTCACCCTAACACTTACCCGAAGCCTTACCCTTACCTGAGCCCTAATCCTAATGCGTACGCTAACACTAACCCATGCCCTAACATGTATGCTAAACCTAAATCGTTGTCATAACCTAACCTGTATCCTGAACCATCCCCGTTCCCTAACCCTAACCCTAACCCTTACCCAAAACCTTACACTGAACTGTGCCCTAATCCTAAACT
Organism: Lipotes vexillifer; assembly: GCF_000442215.2. Classification (NCBI taxonomy): domain Eukaryota; kingdom Metazoa; phylum Chordata; class Mammalia; order Artiodactyla; family Lipotidae; genus Lipotes; species Lipotes vexillifer. The sequence goes on along the minus strand of NW_006799141.1, from coordinate 1,331 downwards.
GTACGCTAACACTAACACATGCCCTAACACGTATGTTAACTCTAAACCATTGTCTAAACCTAAACTGTACCATAAAGCATCCCTGCTCCCTAAACCTAACCCTAACACTAACGCTAACACTAACCCTTACTCTAACACGTGCCCTAACCCTATCTCTTACGCTAACAGTAACCCTTGCCCTAACACGTATGCTAACCCTAAACCGTTGTCATACACTAACCTGTACCTTAAACCATCCCTGTTCCCTAATCCGAACCCTAACCCGAAGCCTTACCCTACCCCGTGCCCTAATCCTAACCCGTATGCTAACACTAACACGTACCCTAACATGTATGCTAACCCTAACCGTTGTCATTCCCTAAACTGTACCCTAAACCGTTCCCTAAACTGTACCCTAAACTGTTCCCGTTACCTAACCTCAACCCTAACCCTAACCCTAACACTAACCCTTACCCGAAGCCTTATCCTAACCTGTGCCCTAATCCAAATCCGTAAGCTAACACCAACCCATGCCCTAACACGTACGCTAGCCCTAAACCTTTGTCGTACCCTAATCTGTACCCTAAATCCTCCCTGTTCCCTAACCCTAACCCGAAGCCTTACCCTTCCCCGTGCCCTAATCCTAACCCGTACGCTAACACTAAACAGTGCCCTAACACGTACGCTAATCCTAAACCGTTGTCGTACCCTAACCTGTACCTTACACCATCCCCGTTCCCTAAGACTAACCCTAACCCTAAACCTTACCTGAATCCTGACCCTAAAACGGGCCCTAATCCTAACCGGTATGCTAACACTAACCCGTGCCCTAACACATGCGCTAACACTGAACCATTGTTGGACACAAACCTGTATCCTAAACCGTCCCCATTCCCTAATCCTAACCCTAACCATTACCCGAAGCCTTACCCTAACCCGTGCCCTAATCCTAACGTGTACGCTAACACTAAACCATGTCCTAACACATTCACTAACTCTAAACCGTTGTCGTACCATAACCTGTAGCCTAAACCATACCCGTTCCCTAAACCTAACCTTAACGCTAACACTAACCCTTACCCAAAGCCTTACCCTAACCCGCGCCCTAATCATAACCCGTACGCTAACATTAACCCATGCCCTAACACGTAGGCTAACCCTGTACCATTGTCGTATACAAACCTGTACCCTAAACCGTCCCCATTCCTTAAATCTAACTGTAACACAAACGCTAACACTAACCCTTACCCTAACACGTGCATTAACCATATCTCTTACGCTAACACTATCCCAGGCCCTAACACGAATGCTAACCCTAAACTGGTCATACCCTCACCTGTACCTTAAACCAT
>NW_006799140.1:0-2752 GCF_000442215.2 Lipotes vexillifer | reverse complement strand
GCCGCGGAGCGGCTGGGCCCATGGGCCATGGCCGCTGGGCCTGCGCGTCTGGAGCCTGTGCTCTGCAATGGGAGAGGCCGCAGCAGTGAGAGGCCCACGTGCCGCAAAAACAAACAAACAAACAAACAAACACAGTACCCAGGAAACTTCCAAACTTCCAATGCATTTGTAATTTTTCTAAATTAAAAAAATCCAGGGACCAGGGGATGGGGGGCAGGGAGGGGGAATGGGGAATTAGTGTTTAATGGGGACACAGTTTCCATTTAGAAAGCTGAAAAATTCAGGAGATGGATGATGGTGAGTTGCACAACAATGTGAATGTACTTAGTGCCACTGAGCTATACAGTTAAATTAATATGTTTTATATTATGTGACTTTTACCACAGTAAAAAAAAAATGTTTTTTAATCTAGAGGACTTGTTTTCTGATCTGACATGTAAAGAGATGGGAAGCCGCCACTCCTATCCTCACAACGAGAAAAATGCTGAACAAACAGAACATCAACCCTCTTCTCAGACCTTTTAGAAGACTGAGGTCATTGGAAAAACTGTTGCCACAAAAACTGGAGAGACAGGTAAATAGAGAGAATCACAGTTTGACTAGAACAGAATCCCCAAAGCAGAAGCCTGCCACTGGGGCCGGAAGAGACACTCAAACTATAACTGATAAATTGCTGAACGCTTCATGAGCTGGAGACGTAAAACCTGGGGAGGTGGGTCTCAGGGAGGAGGTGTTGGGAAGGGCTCAAAACCCATGAGAACTTCCCAGATCCGAAGCACTGACATCACCAAATGCTGCTGAGGATGTGGAGCAGCAGGAACTCCCATCACTGCTGGTGGGAATGCAAACTGGTCCAGCCACCCTTGAAGACAGTTTGGTGGTTTCTGACAAAAATAAACATACTCTTACCATAAATTCAGCAACGAGGCTCCTTGGTATATACCTAAAGGAGCTGAAAACTTACAAGTTTCACACAAAAACCTGCCCAGGAATGTTTATAGCCGCTTTATTCATAATTGCCAAAACTTGGAAACAGTCAAGAGGCCCTTCAGTAGGTGATGGATAACTAATCTGTGGTGCATCCAGAAAATGGAAGATTTTTCAGTGTTATAAAGAAATGAGCTATCAAGCCATGAAAACATATGGAGGAAGATTAAATGCATATCACTGAGTGAAAAAAGTCAATCTGAGAAGGCTACACGCTGTGTGATTCCAACTGTGCGACATTCTGACAAAGGAAAAACTAGGGAGACAGTAGAAAGATCAGTGGTTGCCAGGGGCTAAGGGGGAGGGGATGAATAGGTGCAACACAGAGGATTTTTAGGGTGGTGAAACTATTCTGTACAATAGTATAATGGTGGACACATAATTAAATGTTTATTTGTCCAAACCTATAGGATATGCAACACCAAGAGTGAGCACTAAGGTAAACTCTGGACTCTGGGTAATGATGATGTGTCAGTGGAGGTTTAATAATAGTAACAAATGTACCATCTGGTGGCGGAAGTTGATGGTGGGAGAGGCTGTGCATGCATGGGACAGGGGTATACCGGAATCTGTACTTTCTGCTCAATTCTGCTGTGTACCTAAAATTGCTCTCAATGATAAACTCTATTAAAAACAAAAAAACTGAAGCTTCGGGAGGTGGATGGCTCTTCACAGTCTTAAATTAAAGCAAGGGAGTGTGTCCTTGCACATCTACACTGACAAGTAATGGACACAGACAGCTTTGGAGAAGTTGTCTTATTTGGGGCCAGGCAATGTCCTTCAACCACTGGTAACTTTAAGATTGGGGCTGAGTCATGAGCACAGCATTTCTAGCTGGGGTGTAAGTGCTTAGTTATATCTGAGAGGCACCCCATAGCCACCATTAGAATATGTTTTCTTTATTTTAAGAGGTGCTTTGGAATAATAGAATAAGGATCTTCAGCTTGCATTCAACATGAAAAACAAAGCTTGATACAAACATAATACTGTTGTTCATTCAACAAGCATTTACTGAGCATAATAAGCATTGTACTATATGATTTATGTTGAGATCAGTATTCACCAGGGGAATTACAAGTATTTTTGTTACAGTAAAACTTAATTGGGATAAAATAGCTTTAAAGGGAAACTAAAACAGAGCTGAGGGAATCAGGCCCCCTGACTTTAGACTGTACTACAAAGCTACAGTAATCAAAACTGCATCGTACTGGCACAAAGACAGAAATATAGATCAATGGAACAGGATAGAAAGCCAGAAATAAACTCATGCACCTATGGTCAATTAATCTACAACAAAGGTGGCAAGAACATTCAACGGAGAAAAGACAGTCTCTGCAATAAGTGGTGCTGGGAAAACTGGACAGCTACATGTAAAGAATGAAACTATAAAATTCTCTAACACCATACACAAAAATAAAGTCAAAATGGATTAAAAACCTAAATGTAAGCCTGGTTACTATAAAACTCCTAGAGGAAAACATAGGCAGAACATTCTCTGACATAAATCGCAGCAATATCTTTTTGGATCTACCTCCTAGAGTAATGAAAATAAAAACAAAAATAAACAAATGGGACCTAGTTAAACTTAAAAGCTTTTTCACAGCAAAGTAAACCATAAACAAAACAAAAAGAGAACCCACAGAATGGTAGAAAGTATTTGCAAATGATGCGATCAACAAGGGGTTAATGTCCAAAATATACAAACAGTTCATGCAGCTCAACATCCAAAAAAAAAAAAAATACCCCAATCAAAAAATGAGATAGG
>NW_006799139.1:0-2585 GCF_000442215.2 Lipotes vexillifer | reverse complement strand
GGACCGGGACACGAACCCGCGTCCCCTGCATCGGCAGGTGGACTCTCAACCACTGCGCCACCACGGAAGCCCCTAAGGGGAGTCTTGTTGCCTGGTCCTCCCATTCTAAGTCAGGCATCTTTCTTTCAAAGTAATTACCTCTGTTTGTAAATCATATAAATTAAGTGATTACACTAATGAACGTTTGAATTCCTTTTGCCATATCAAACAGTGTGTATGTTTTTGTTTACCTTACCTTATAGATAGTAGGTACTAAATAAATATTTGTTGAATGAGTGAAAGGAATCAATTATATAATATTCTGAAGTACCTATTAGGTGTACAGCAGGACACCAAGCATTTTGTCTATGTAAATTAACTTAACCTTCACAAGGAGTCAGTAATATTTGGAAATAATAATGGCTTTGAGGAATAAGAAACTGATGCTAAGGAAGTATAAATAAATTGGCAACAACCAGCCAACTTGCAGAACTATAACATGAATCTGATTTCAAAATTCAAGTTTTTCCACAAGATCAAAGCAATAGTTAATATTCTTTGCGATGTACCAACCACTGTTTTATGGCATACATTTTTCAAAATGACCCTCTAAGTGAAGTGCAGTTTTATCCTATCAAGAAACCAAAACTTGAGATTTCTAAGTTTATTTGTCAAGGTCAAAGAACTAGTAAGTGAGTAAGGAGTTGAATCCAGATCTGTGTGGTAAGCTTCTACATTCCCAACCAGGGTTCCGTAAATCCTGATAGATTAAAGATCCAACTTGCCAAAGGAAGTTTTCATTTTATAATTTAAATTTATAGGTTAGTGTTTCTTCATTTCCCTTTCAGCTATTTACTAGTGATATATATGGATGGATTTTGTAGTAGGGACAGAGAGAGGGAGAAGATGTGATAGGAGATATTCTTTTTTTATTATAAATTATGAATTACTTATTATTTCATTTATTCATTTATTGAACACTACCTAAGGAGGTCAACATGCTAGTTGCTTAATTACTAGGAATGGGATGAAGAGAATGTCCCCACTGCCAGACTATAAGCTTCTTGAAACCAGAACCTATATCGTGTATCCCCAGCACCTAGCACAGTGCTTTATATATTTGTTGAAAAGAAGGAGGTGTGTAATAAAGGCAGACCACACTCCTAGAATTATATGAACTACACAGCCCATCTTTGTACTCAAAATGGTAGGAAGTAGGAGAATCTTACCAAGCCCACTTGGTTGACGAGACTGATTTCCCTGTAAGCTGGATCTTTTCCTGCTCTTCCAGTCTCCGTCAGAGTGTGCAGAAGCAGCCGCTGAGCACTGGCCGCCCATCATTCTTAGCCCAGGGAGGATAGCCGTCTTATTGATGATTGCCCTGAATGAATATTTTGGAGGTTCATTTTCTTACTGGTGCTTTCAAAAGTAATGTTAAAGTTTATCAATTTAAAAGAAGAATGTCTGCAAGCCCAGCATGAGCCTTCTTCTGCAGATGCAATGAGCCACTTGGATGAATGTTATATGTGAAGTCAGCTAAGTGTTTGAAGAAAATCACTCTCTGAAGAATCAAGCTACGTTGATGTAGATGAGACGTATGTGGCTTTTCCTTGCTTCTATTTACTTTTCTTTTTTTTTAAACTTTTTATTTTATTTTGGGGTATAGCCAATTAACAATGTTGTGATAGTTTTAGGTGCACAGCAAAGGGACTCAGCCATACACATACACGTATGCATTCTCCCCCAGACTCCCCTCCCATCCAGGCTGTCAAATAACATTGAGCAGAGTTCCCTGTGCTATACAGTAGGTCCTTATTGGTTATGCATTTTAAATACAGCAGTGTCTACATGCTGATCCCAAACTTCCTAGCTATCCCTTCCCCCCATGCTTCCCCCCGGTAACCATAAGTTGATTCTCTAAGTCTGTGAGTCTGTTTCTCTTTTGTAAATAAGTTCATTTGTAAGGAGATATTACTTCTTGTTTCTAAAAATACCATAGAATTCCTCTTGTTTAATGCTCACTTTTATGCTCCATATTCTTTAAAAAATTCTGTAGCTCTTTCTGCTACATGGTGTGACTTTGGGGATAAAATGCAATTAATTTTATTTTTAGGCCTTGAGTTTGATAAGAGTCATTTTAACTATATCATGTAAGTTTTTGTATAGTTGCTGCACAGTGATTATTTATGTGCAATATTTATGTGTGCATAAATATGCAATGTGGGCACCATAAATTTTCTAGAAAAGGAAAATGGAACATAAGAGAAAGGAACATCACTTATGGTAGGCTTACTATGTGTCAGGCCCTGGATTAATCATTTTTAAATGTTACTTGTCCTCTGATCAAAGCCATCAGGGCCATATCATAACCTCTGTGTTGTCAATGAAGAAAATGAACTTGTGAGAGCTTAAGCTGCTTGCCCAAGGTTCGACATGCAGTAAGCACTAAAGGAGAGTTTAAATCTAATTCTACCTCTAGCTGAATGTAAAGCCACTTACTAATTTATTTGGATAAAGAACTCGTTATAAACTTAAAATGCTTAGGGGCTTCCCTGGTGTTGCAGTGGTTGAGAGTCCGCCTGCCGATGCAGGGGACACGGGTTCGT